>NC_047110.1:50022484-50322484 GCF_902500255.1 Thalassophryne amazonica | reverse complement strand
GTGAATTACAATAGTCCAGCCTAGAGGAAATAAATGCATTAATTAGTTTTTCAGCATCACTCTGAGATAAGACCTTTCTAATTTTAGAGATATTGCGTAAATGCAAAAAAGCAGTCCTACATATTTGTTTAATATGGGCATTGAATGACATATCCTGATCAAAAATGACTCCAAGATTTCTCACAGTATTACTAGAGGTCAGGGTAATGCCATCCAGAGTAAGGATCTGGTTAGACACCATGTTTCTATGATTTGTGGGGCCAAGTACAATAACTTCAGTTTTATCTCAGTTTAAAAGCAGGAAATTAGAGGTCATCCATGTCTTTATGTCTGTAAGACAATCCTGCAGTTTAGCTAATTTGTGTGTGTCCTCTGGCTTCATGGATAGATAAAGCTGGGTATCATCTGCGTAACAATGAAAATTTAAGCAATGCCGTCTAATAATACTGCCTAAGGGAAGCATGTATAAAGTGAATAAAATTGGTCCTAGCACAGAACCTAATGGTTTAATTACTGCCACCTTAAAAGCCTGTGGTACATAGCCAACTAATAAAGATAGATTGATCATATTTAAGATCGAAGCATTAAATAATGGTAGGGCTTCCTTGAGCAGCCTGGTAGGAATGGGGTCTAATAGACATGTTGATGGTTTGGATGAAGTAACTAATGAAAATAACTCAGAACAATCGGAGAGAAAGAGTCTAACCAAATACCGGCATCACTGAAAGCAGCCAAAGATAACGATACGTCTTTGGGATGGTTATGAGTAATTTTTTCTCTAATAGTTAAAATTTTATTAGCAAAGAAAGTCATGAAGTCATTACTAGTTAAAGTTAAAGGAATACTCGGCTCAATAGAGCTCTGACTCTTTGTCAGCCTGGCTACAGTGCTGAAAAGAAACCTGGAGTTGTTCTTATTTTCTTCAATTAGTGATGAGTAGTAAGATGTCCTAGCTTTACGGAGGGCTTTTTTATAGAGCAACAGACTCTTTTTCCAGGCTAAGTGAAGATCTTCTAAATTAGTGAGACACCATTTCCTCTCCAACTTACGAGTTATCTGCTTTAAGCTGCGAGTTTGTGAGTTATACCACAGAGTCAGGCACTTCTGATTTAAAGCTCTCTTTTTCAGAGGAGCTACAGCATCCAAAGTTGTCTTCAATGAGGATGTAAAACTATTGACGAGATACTCTATCTCACTTACAGAGTTTAGGTAGCTACTCTGCACTGTGTTGGTATATGGCATTAGAGAACATAAAGAAGGAATCATATCCTTAAACCTAGTTACAGTGCTTTCTGAAAGACTTCTAGTGTAATGAAACTTATTCCCCACTGCTGGGTAGTCCATCAGAGTAAATGTAAATGTTATTAAGAAATGATCAGACAGAAGGGAGTTTTCAGGGAATACTGTTAAGTCTTCAATTTCCATACCATAAGTCAGAACAAGATCTAAGATATGATTAAAGTGGTGGGTGGACTCATTTACATTTTGAGCAAAGCCAATTGAGTCTAATAATAGATTAAATGCAGTGTTGAGGCTGTCATTCTCAGCATCTGTGTGGATGTTAAAATCGCCCACTATAATTATCTTATCTGAGCTAAGCACTAAGTCAGACAAAAGGTCCAAAAATTCACAGAGAAACTCACAGTAACGACCAGGTGGACGATAGATAATAACAAATAAAACTGGTTTTTGGGACTTCCAATTTGGATGGACAAGACTAAGAGTCAAGCTTTCAAATGAATTAAAGCTCTGTCTGGGTTTTTGATTAATTAATAAGCTGGAATGGAAGATTGCTGCTAATCCTCCGCCCCGGCCCGTGCTACGAGCATTCTGACAGTTAGTGTGACTCGGGGGTGCTGACTCATTTAAACTAACATATTCATCCTGCTGTAACCAGGTTTCTGTAAGGCAGAATAAATCAATATGTTGATCAATTATATCATTTACTAACAGGGACTTAGAAGAGAGAGATCTAATGTTTAATAGACCACATTTAACTGTTTTAGTCTGTGGTGCAGTTGAAGGTGCTATATTATTTTTCCTTTTTGAATTTTTATGCTTAAATAGATTTTTACTGGTTATTGGTGGTCTGGGAGCAGGCACCGTCTCTACGGGGATGGGGTAATGAGGGGATGGCAGGGGGAGAGAAGCTGCAGAGAGTTGTGTAAGACTACAACTCTGCTTCCTGGTCCCAACCCTGGATAGTCACGGTTTGGAGGATTTAAGAAAATTGGCCAGATTTCTAGAAATGATAGCTGCTCCATCCAAAGTGGGATGGATGCCGTCTCTCCTAACAAGACCAGGTTTTCCCCAGAAGCTTTGCCAATCTTATCGGCATTAACTAGACAAATTGCTCCACCAACAAAGAACCATGAGAATAAACACTGACAGGAGCCGATGGGAGCAAAAGAGCGATCAATCTGTTCATCCTTTCCGTGTCCGGATGAGGTTTCCCATGTTGAGTCATATTAAGCTGTAGGCTCCTGGTGGTGCCTTTCTGTCTCTACCCGTCTTCCTGGTACACCGGACGCTGCCTGGTGGGTCATGGGAATAACACTGCTGGATCGCTAGTTGGCATTGCTTACGGTCTGAAGTACGACAGTGTCTGATCATCTTTAATGATGAAAACATTCTTCGTCCAATGATTTCACCTGTAGCCGTCTCTCTTAATCATGACCCCAGTTAAGAGAAGAAAATCCATAAAATAGTACCGCAGTCTTATTCCATAACTCCTAGCTGGGATATCCAGGTGGTCCATTTTAAACACTGTAATTTTCAAAGTAAACACTTCAGACTGCATTATAACAGTTACAATCCACCCGACTCATCGAGAAAATGCTATAATGCAGATTGTATTTTGTTTGAAGGCCCATAATTGCTTCGTTATTACATCTAATTGTTTGTTATAGATACTGAGAGTTGTCGCTGTATTCCTTTATTCTGTTTTGCTCCAATAAAGTCCTAAAAAAACCCCGCTTCGGACCCCGCGGAACACTCAGTTAAGAGCTCCGAGATCCAACTATGAGCTTTTTAACTGCAGCAACTTTACCGCGGCTGCTGGCAACAGACAGGCACAAAATACTGATACACAGAGAGAAATTATTTGGATTTAAATAGCACCGCTCACACGCGTCGGCTGTGTTTGGGTCAGATGACCTCTCACCTCTCCCACAATGCAGTGTGTCACCTGAGTGTGTGAGATGGCTTATAGTGCCGGATATGTATCAAATTTATTCATCAAATAGTTTTGGTGTATCTTCTTTTACGCTAGTCAGTGTTTATATAAATATATGTATGTGTGTGTGTGTGTGTGTGCAACAAGTGCCACCTATAGCAGCATTTTTTTCAATAACTTGCTATTTGTATTTGTTTTTGTTTGTATATTTTATTGCCATGTAAAAAAAATCAATCAATCACGAAAATGGCCATGAAGCGCCGCAAAGCTCATGCTATGGTAGACAAAGGCACAAACCGGAAATGGCACAAAAATTCAGCCCCAGTGCAGAAAAAGCCACAAACCAGACAACATTGTCGTAAAAAGCCACAAACCAGACAACATTGTCGTAAAAAGTCACAAACCGGTAGTAGACGAACATAGACAGAGGAGTATGAATGAATGAATGAATGAATTTATTTGGCACACAAACTCAACAATAACAAAAAATTGATACACAAGACAATTCCACAGTGACCAAAAGGGGGTGAGCAGAAACAAAGCTTATAAACGCTCACCCCTAATATACATACAAACATACATATATACTCATTACCAACCCCCAGAGCAAGCACACAGGCGACAGTTGTAAGGAAAAACTCCCTCCGATGTATTGAGGAAGAAACCTCAAGCAGATCAGACTCTAAGGGGTGACCCTCTGCTTGGACCATGCTACAAACACAGTTATAGTTTGCCAGACAGACATTAAGACAGACAGAAGTGGCAGCATGAAAAGCACATGGTACAACACTGTATGGTCTTACATAAAGGGCTATTTTGGGGGTAATTTTCAGTTCAACTTTTAAAAAAATGGTACCAATTTGTTCCCCATGTCATGAGGATTCAGAATATAGATAGTTTTTAGGGCTACATATTATAGTATGGGAGTTTATCCCGGACAGACAGAAAGACAGACGTCGCCCTTTATGTATATAGATTTTCTTTTTTCATCTTTCTAACATAATGTGTATGAACTACCAAGTGTTCCAATACTTTTGGAGGGCACTGTATCCTAATTATGATGAGTGCAAAATGAGTATGGTATTATTACTGTTTTGTTTTATTGCTGCACTTTGTTTAAAATCATAATCATATATTGTTATATCATATTGATATGACAATATCAATATTTGGCCATATTGTAGGCAAAAAAAAAAGAAAGAAAAAAGAAAAATGCTTAAAGGGGGGGGGGGGGGTCGAAGTTAAAAGGCCAAATAATAATAATAATAATAATAATTAAAAGGCGGGGGTCTGGGGGTCTCGAAGCTGAAAGCTTTTAGTCTCCACCGAAGTATTTACTCAAAAAAAAAAAAAAAAAGTCCAAAGGACCTAAATGACATCGTGAGATGCTGAAGAGCTTCGCTCGTCATGTCCGTGACATATACACATTAATAATAATAATAATAATAATTAATACTAATAATAATAATTAATAATAAAGCGACTCCATTTTTCTTGTCTTTAAGACTGTCAATAAAGTTTTCACGAAACCCGGAAGTGATATCAGCTATTCGCTTTAGCGTCAAAACAAGCTAACAGATGAAACATTTAGCAACTACCGGGCGTGAGTTGATGTGAGCAATATTTCTGGAATGGATAGATAATTTCCAACTGTTTTGTAGTGATAAAGCATTCGAAATGAGCGACGTTGTGGAGAAGACTCTGATCGCTCTGCCGAGCCTGCTGTCTGTGGACTCTCAGTCCGGATCCTCCAAACTGTCCGGATCCTCCAAACTGGGAAACCTCATCAGAGCTATTACTGACCTCACCTCCAAAACAGTCAGTTTAAACACTTTGTTCATCAGCCTGCAAACTTAATAACCCGCAGATAAAAATAAAGTAAAATTTGTGTTTCTGTAGGTGTTAGTCTATTTAGTCTTGGTCTCACATGTAATGGAACACTGCGTTATTTAATTGGCTGTTATAGTTTAATGCAGTGGTTCTCAAACCTGGTCCTCGTCCATCAAACTGGTTATCAGCTTGTGACAGAGCAGGCACAGATGGAAAATCTGTAGGTTAGGTTGTACTTGAGGACTGGTTTGAGAACTACTGGTGTAATAAACTGCATATAACAAATATTTGGACCTTGACTACTGACCAATAATCAATTTCTTCAATTTATTTTATTTGTATAGTGCAAAATCACAACAATACTGCCTAAAGGTGCACGGAAGGTCTAACCTTATCAACCCAACCCATATCTTACCAATCCTTATCTTTAGTTTGTCCAATCATTTATGGGCTCTGAAAAGTAGTAGCATACATACAGTGTGACGAAGGCCAGCAGAAGTTGCTGTGCGTGTGGTAGTTAATAGACGTCCCACCTCCAACAGCCAAAGGATACTTTGGCCACTCAGGCCAGAGTCCGAGTTTTACTTGACTGATCAGAGCACCTGCTTCCCATTGCCAGAGATCGTGAGTTCATGTTTTGAGGGGAGCGAGTGGGAGGAGTCAATAACAACACACCGCAGAAGAGAGAGGTGTATTAGTCACTACATTGGTGCTGTTACATAGATAGGAGTGAGGTTCATGAGGGGGTTGAGTGAGACCGAGGTCAGCAGGAGTTACTGTGCATGTGGTAGTCAATATGCCTCACTCCCCCAACAGCCAAAGGATACACAGCAAGGTGGTGGTGTACATCTCCATGAGCACAAATTATCTCTCCGCAGCCGCTCCAATTACATGTTTCTTCAATTAAGGCTGAAAGTTGACACTACAAGCACATATTAATGATTTTATTTCAACTTCCATCTTACATTTACAAAACATTTACATTTACAAAACTTGTTCAACAACTTATGGACATTGGTTCTTACTGTTTTTCTTGTGTTCAGGAGGAAGAAAAGCTTATTCAGCAGGAACTGGTATCAGTCAAAGACCAATTATCCTCCCCCAACACCTCCATGGTATCAAGCTTTTTATTGTGTAATTTTGAAATTTATATAATTTTCCTGCACAAGTGCCCAGATTGGCAGTGCATCTGGAGTTGCTGATGCATCTTTCCTGTTTCATACTCCCCTTTAGAGGCAGATGAAGGAGCTGATGGTGAGAGCGATCTACTGTGAAATGTTGGGCTACGAGGCCTCATTCAGCTATATCCATGCTATTAAATTAGCTCAACAAGGATCTGTGCTGGAGAAGAGAGTTGGTATGTGCTTTTTAAATGATGGGAGACATTTCTTGCTTGTTAGTATTTCTACACTCCTCAGTTCCATTATTAAAACAGTTATTGAACATGCTGTTATATGGTAATGATTACTGCAGTTGATGAAGGAGCCTCATTAGAAGATTTTTACCTCCATTAAGGAGGTAATGTTTTTTTCATTGTCTCATTATGGGGTGTTGTGTTTAGAATTTTGAGGAAAAATGAATTTACTTCATTTTTGGAATAAGGCACTACATAGGAACATTTATTTCATAAAGTTGTGAGGGGATGTTGATTATATTTGGTGAGCAGATGTATAATGTCCTAGAAAATGATGGATTTTATTTTGAATTTGATCCGGAACATATTTTTTTATCAAGAAGAAGTCTTAAGCATTCAGGAACATCTGACCTTAGTGGATGTATATGAGCCTTCTAATTATTGATAGTTTTAATCAGTTAGTACTTATCTTTATGTTAACGCCATCATTATTATAATTGTTATTAAAGTATGACCCCCAAGAATTATAACATAAACATTCTGAAAGTTTGATTTACATTCTGAAGGTAGAGGACATAAATTCATTTATCATTATGGAAATAGTGATTGGTACTTGCAGTGCTTTTAGCAAACTCAAATTTTTGTTTTATTTGCAGGTTACTTAGCGGTGTCCCTGTTTCTGAATGAAGGTCATGAGCTGCTGCTTCTCCTTGTGAACACTGTATTGAAGGTCGGTTGTAGTTTTTCATTCAGTTACCATTTTGAGGGAGTGCAAGAATGAGAGCGGATTATTTATTTATTTATTTTGCTCACAGGATCTGCAGAGCACAAACCTTATTGAAGTATGCATGGCTCTTACTGTTGTCAGCCAAATATTCCCCAATGATATGATACCTGCCATTCTTCCCCTTGTGGAGGAAAAGCTTACTCACCCAAAGTAAGGACCCTTTATAGTCTGTCCATTTTGGTTATTTATCTGTATGTCATTTATATTGCTGGAAATCTAGATTTCAATGTGTGTCTGTTCATGTGTTTCTAGAGAAGTCATTCGAAGGAAAGCAGTGCTGGCATTGTACAAATTCTACCTAGTAGCACCCAATCAAGTTCAACACATTCACCACAAGTTTCGCAAAGCTCTTTGTGACAAGGATCCAGGTGTTATGACTGCCTCACTGCACATCTACTTACAGATGATCAAGGTTATTTATTTTTATGGATTACTAAATTAACTGCATGCACTGTGAACATCTCGCAGCACCTCTGTGCGGTGCGCATCTATGTACAGTTGTAGACACAAATTTACATCCACCTTGGCTAAAAACTTCCCCTGCTGTACATATTCTATTTTCCAAGCAGTATGTGTAAATCAGTTAGAATGTCTACTTTATTTCTATATAAAGTCCTTTTAAAATAGTATTTACTAGGTAGATTATTTACATTTTTCTTTAGTATGTCACATTTCAGTGAGTCACCAGTTTACGTACACCAAGATAAATGCCTCTTTAAATAGTACGGTTGTTGTTACAACATTAATTCAGTATTTGGGAGCTATGTTATGTTAGTTGCAACAATTGAATATTGGTTTGCTAAATATTCAGATAAAACATACAGAAAATTTTATTCACAGAACCATGCCTATTAACAAATTCAAGAACATTAAGGTTAATTTAGTTATTTTTCACTTATTCTTTGGATAACAAATCAAATCAGAAAAAGTTCAGTTGGTGTAGAAAATGCAAAATAAATAAATACAATAAATGAAACAGTGAGCCTTACATTTACTTGGACGTCTGTTTCATTGCAGACAGTATGAACCCAAGCTATTTCATGTTTTGTGTGGTCAGCTTCATTTGTTAAGATACATCCATTTCTGCCTTTCAGGCCACACATTACAAAAAAATTGGGACAGTGGTAATTTATTCCAAATATAAGGATTAAACCATTACTTTTACTTGGCACAGATTTACCAAACAGTACCATACTGTTTCTATTTCATCATGGCTGCTGTAAATGAAGTCCATCCCCTGATACGTTTCTCAAAGAAACTGACTGTGAAACTGATGATTTAATCCATAATCACTACCACACCACTTGCACAGTGTCTTAACAAAAATCTGCTGCTGCTACAAATACTGAATGGTTTGCACTACTGCACTTTCCAATTTACCTCAGACACTACACTGTAAATACTAAATACTTGTTCTTATTGTTGAAATGTCTTGTCCTGTCATCACCGAGGGAAGGTGAGAAACGAAATTTCGATTCCTTGTATGTCTAGTACATGTGAAGAATTGACAATAAAGCCGACTTTGACTTTGATAATTTTAAAATATATTGCCCTTCTCCCAGTCTTTGTTGGAATGTGTAGCCTGAAAGCCAGGAATGAAATAGAAATCAGAGCAAATGTAAGGATCATCGGTTTTTGTTTGTTTGTTTGTTTGTTTTTTACATTTTCCATGTGTCTCAACTTTTTCTGATTTATGCTTGTAGCTTTGGGAAAGGTGTCAAACTAAGCCACATCTAATTGGGCTTAGTTTGTACGCTTGTTTTTACTGTATTCTGGCTACCACTGGGATGCTGTCAGAACACCCTCACAAATGAATCTGTGTAGGCTCTCAGTTGTCCAGGTGGTTTCCATAGTAGAGAAGCTTGAATCTTCGACTGGACTGGGTTGCTTGATGCGAGGACGTTGCGCTTCAAATCGCAGAAACTTCCTCAGCTAAAATTCTTGCTCTGGTAGTCTGACTTCTGTCTTGACTCTTGTAGAGAAGAAAGAAGTCAAGAATGAAAGAGTCTTGACAGAAGTCAGACTACCAGAGCAAGAATTTTAGCTGAGGAAGCTTCTGTGATTTGAAGCGAAACGTCCTCGTGTCAAGCAACCCAGTCCAGTCGAAGATTCAAGCTTCTCTACTCACAAATGAAGTTTTTAATAAACAGAGTTCTGGCTTTAAGAAGTTGATTTTTTTCCCTCAAAGATTATTATTATTATTATTTTAATATGCTCTGCTGTAGAGACATAGAGCAATTTTTAACTTTTTGTTTATCTCCAATAAAATGGAATAAGGGACAACTCTTTACAAACAGTCTTGGAGAACTCACGTGGCACAAGTACCTAATCACCTGGAGCCTGTGGACTGAAATACATTTTGATGTGCGTCTCTCTGACCAGTCAACTTGTGAAAACATAAAGCTCTGATGTTGTAGTTTGATCTGTTGTCAAAGACATGCTGATTGTAATGCAGCTCTGATTCATCTGTTACAGGAGAATCCAGAAGGTTATAAGGACCTGACAGCAAGTTTTGTCACTATATTGAAGCAAGTTGTGGGTGGAAAACTGCCCATGGATTTTAATTATCATAGTGTTCCTGCTCCGTGGCTTCAAATCCAGCTTCTCAGAATACTGTCCTTACTCGGGAAAAATGACCAGAGGTAATATTTAGTTTTGCCACGAAACAAACGGGCTGTTACAAATATTGAATGAATGTACTTTGTTTTCAACTCGCCGTGTGTTTTCTGTTGACAGTACAAGTGAGATCATGCATGAAGTGCTCGATGAGTCTTTACGAAGAGCAGAGATGAACCACAACATCACTTATGGTCTGTCATATTTATGGTATACCTGCGTTTAATTCATGTCTTTACTTTGAACACTTATTCAAATCTCTCTTTATTCACAGCGATATTATATGAGTGTGTAAAGTGTATATACACAATTCATCCCCAATCTGCACTTCTGGAAAAAGCGGCAAAGTGCATTGGAAACTTTGTTCTTTCATCAAAAATCAATCTCAAATATCTGGGTAAGACTGTGGTTTGGTTCAGTAGTTTTCCTTAATGAACATTTGTGATTTCACAATTAAATTTATCCTGTTATTTCAGGCTTGAAGGCACTCACATATGTGGTCCAGCAGGATCCTAAGCTGGCCTTACAGCATCAGATGACCATCATAGAGTGCCTGGATCACCCCGACCTCATAATCAAGCATGAGGTGAAGTGGATAATGTGTCACTTACATAATTGATTTGCTTATGGCATTACTAGTGTTTCTTTCCTGTTGTCTTGTAGACGTTGGAGTTGCTGTTTAGGATTTCTAACGCTCAAAATGTCACAGTCATTGTTGAGAAGATGCTGGAGTTTCTGCGCGTTAGTAAAGATGACTACACAACCATTGACCTGGTGGGGAAGGTGGCAGAAATAGCAGAAAAATATCCTTCTGAGCCTGTTGATCGTACCACAAACAGGAGCCATTTGGCTTCTTTCTACTCGTGTGAAATATAACATGTTCTAGAAGCTTAACCACAGTTATGTATAAGTATTTATGTACATATAAAATAAATAGGTGGATTAAAAACTGTAACGCACACAGAAATGTATGCCACACTGATTGCAAGAGAAATCCAAAAAATCCACTACCTTTCTTCCATGAATTGTAATATTTTTTGTTAGACTCTAATCAGTTGAAATTGTGCTAAATGCAAGTAAACAGATTAGTTTTCAAATGCCATGTCCCATGTTGCTGCAGCTTTGAATTGCACTTAAAACGCAAACTCTGATTTTTTTTACGAGATTTAATTGATTGTTTTATGCAGATTTCTCCTCCTGGTGCAGATGTTTCTTAAAGAACCAAGGATCCAATCTTGATTATGCGTGACACACAGTCTAAGCGCAATTGCATTTACGACACTATGCTATTTACATGGTAAATAACCAGTTCATAAAACAAGGTGCTTGTAGTTAGTCAGTTAGTTATGGGCATGTTTTAGGCGAAGCATAAAATGAAACAGATTTGTAATTTCCTTTAAGGCTCAAGATTTCCATCATCCAACTCATTGCTGTTTAAATGGCAAACTCAGGAGTGAGAGGTTTTCTGCCTGTGTGACGAAATGTCCGTAATAGACCTCATCATGGTTAGGGTTGTTGTGCGTCAGTGTTGAAGAACTAGAATTCACAATACTGCACCCAGGCAGTTTCATACTTAGCAAAACAACAGACCCCTTCCAAGCATTAATATCATTAACGAGCCTTACAGTATATATTTTTTTTATATCTCACACACTTACCCTATATCACAATACAAGCATTGTAATGTGCTTTTGTTGTTCTTGTTTATGGTGTGGCTGTTGTTCCTATAAATGTTCATACATATGCACCAGATGCTGAATGGTTCATTCAGACCATGAACACAGTGTTTTCATTGGGTGGAGTCATGATGCAGCCTGACATTCCAAACAGTTTCTTTAAGCTTCTGTCTGAGGGTGAGAAACTCACACAAATTGTGTTCCTACAGATGACTACATACTGTGTGAATATAGTGCCTTACATCTTAATGTTTCTTTGGTGATCCAGGATTTGACAGTGTGGAGGAGGACAGGAAGTTGAAGCTGTTTGCTGTCAATTCCTATGTTTCCTTACTACAAGGAGAGCCTGGAAAACTGCCCCAGCGTTTTCTTCAAGTTATCAGTTGGGTGAGTACTGTTTTCACTATGAGGATCAGGCCTAAGTGCCCTGTGCTTCCATCCGGCACAAACCACATAGCCCAAAGGGATTGTGGTAGTTTCCACCAAATACAGTCGTGGTTTTCATACCCAACACTCATATCCTTTAAATTGGCAGTAGAATTGCATTCATCTGTGTGCCTATGGGTGTAGAAGTAAGTGTCCAGGTGCACATTGGTGTCAGTGCTTATCCCCGAATATTGTAGTGTGATGTGGTTAAGAGTCTTCAACTCCCCAAAGACAGGACTCTCATCCATTGCAGGTTGCTTCACCATTTACAGCTAGACAACATGGGTAAAGTCTTTTGTTTTGTCAGTGACACTGAGATGGAGCAGCAGTAACAGATCTGCATATTGATACTTGAACTCCTATCCCATGGATGTGTTATTATAAATATAATGCAATGCTAAAATACCTTTGGTTGTATGAGCATTGTGTTCACAGTTGTTTAATTAATTATTAAGATCCTATTGTCTTACGTACAATTTGTACATGTTCAATAAAGTCCCTCTATCAATCAATCAACCAGTCATTCAATCAAAAACAATATTTACATTTTAATGGTGTTTGCAGGAGGTCTTACGTGTGTGTGTACATGAGCTGTTGACAAAAGTGGAAGTTAAGCAAATCAACAAATATTTGTAGATCACCCTCTGTGCATTTGCAGGTATTAATGAGACAAATTTAACTCCACAGGAAGTTAGCTTTGAGTTAGCAGAAGTTAGCGTGCTCACTAACGTCCACAGAATGTCTTGTAAATGTCTCCAGAGGTGTTATCAGGTTGCAAAACCAGCGTTTTCAGTTACAAGTGTTTATTTCTCACTAGCTTTTACACTCAACAAAAATATAAACGCAACACTTTTGGTTTTGCTCCCATTTTGTATGAGATGAACTCAAAGATCTAAAACTTTTTCCACATACACAATATCACCATTTCCCTCAAATATTGTTCACAAACCAGTCTAAATCTGTGATAGTGAGCACTTCTCCTTTGCTGAGATAATCCATCCCACCTCACAGGTGTGCCATGCCAGGATGCTGATTAGACACCATGATTAGTGCACAGGTGTGCCTTAGACTGCCCACAATAAAAGGCCACTCTGAAAGGTGCAGTTTTATCACACAGCACAATGCCACAGATGTCGCAAGATTTGAGGGAGCGTGCAATTGGCATGCTGACAACAGGAATGTCAACCAGAGCTGTTGCTCGTGTATTGAATGTTCATTTCTCTACCATAAGCCGTCTCCAAAGGAGTTTCAGAGAATTTGGCAGTACATCCAACCAGCCTCACAACCGCAGACCACGTGTAACCACACCAGCCCAGGACCTCCACATCCAGCATGTTCACCTCCAAGATCGTCTGAGACCAGCCACTCGGTCAGCTGCTGAAACAATCAGTTTGCATAACCAAAGAATTTCTGCACAAACTGTCAGAAACCGTCTCAGGGAAGCTCATCTGCATGCTCGTCATCCTCATCGGGGTCTCGACCTGACTCCAGTTCGTCATCGTAACCGACTTGAGTGGGCAAATGCTCACATTCGCTGGCGTTTGGCACGTTGGAGAGGTGTTCTCTTCACGGATGAATCCCGGTTCACACTGTCGAGGGCAGATGGCAGACAGCGTGTGTGGCGTTGTGTGGGTGAGCGGTTTTCTGATGTCAATATTGTGGATCGAGTGGCCCATGGTGGCGGTGGGGTTATGGTATGGGCAGGCGTCTGTTATGGATGAAGAACACAGGTGCATTTTATTGATGGCATTTTGAATGCACAGAGATACCGTGACGAGATCCTGAGGCCCATTGCTGTGCCATACATCCAAGAACATCACCTCATGTTGCAGCAGGATAATGCACGGCCCCATGTTGCAAGGATCTGTACACAATTCTTGGAAGCTGAAAATGTCCCAGTTCTTGCATGGCCGGCATACTCACCGGACATGTCACCCATTGAGCATGTTTGGGATGCTCTGGACCGGCGTATACGACAGCGTGTACCAGTTACTGCCAATATCCAGCAACTTCGCACAGCCATTGAAGAGGAGTGGACCAACATTCCACAGGCCACAATTGACAATCTGATCAACTCTATGCAAAGGAGATGTGTTGCCCTGCATGAGGCAAATGGTGGTCACACCAGATACTGACTGGTATCCCCCCCCAATAAAAAAACTGCACCTTTCAGAGTGGCCTTTTATTGTGGGCAGTCTAAGGCACACCTGTGCACTAATCATGGTGTCTAATCAGCATCTTGATATGGCACACCTGTGAGGTGGGATGGATTATCTCAGCAAAGGAGAAGTGCTCACTATCACAGATTTAGACTGGTTTGTGAACAATATTTGAGGGAAATGGTGATACTGTGTATGTGGAAAAAGTTTTAGATCTATGAGCTCATCTCATACAAAATGGGAGCAAAACCAAAAGTGTTGCATTTATATTTTTGTTGAGTGTACAAAATATATGGCATATATTTTTGCTAAAGCTTATAGTTAGGGCTGGATCAGGTGACCCTGAACCATCCCTTAGTTATGCTGCTATAGACGTAGACTGCTGGGGGGTTCCCATGATGCACTGTTTCTTTCTCTTTTTGCTCTGTATGCACCACTCTGCATTTAATCATTAGTGATCGATCTCTGCTCCCCTCCACAGCATGTCTTTTTCTTGGTTCTCTCCCTCAGCCCCAACCAGTCCCAGCAGAAGACTGCCCCTCCCTGAGCCTGGTTCTGCTGGAGGTTTCTTCCTGTTAAAAGGGAGTTTTTCCTTCCCACTGTAGCCAAGTGCTTGCTCACAGGGGGTCGTTTTGACCGTTGGGGTTTTACATAATTATTGTATGGCCTTGCCTTACAATATAAAGCGCCTTGGGGCAACTGTTTGTTGTGATTTGGCGCTATATAAAAAAATTGATTGATTGATTGATTGAAAGAGGATATATTTCAATATATAAAAATAAAATAGCACCAAATCACAACAGAGTTGCCTCAAAGCACTTCACACAGGCAAGGTCTAACCTTACCAACCCCCAGAGCAACTCCCTCTGAGGAAGAAACCTCAAGCAGGCCAGACTCAGACCAGAGGTGACCCTCTGCTTGGGCCATGCTACAAACATAAATTACAAACAATTCACGGACAAATATACAAGAAATGCTATTGGTGCACAGGACAGGAGGATCGTATCATATCATATCATATAATTTATTTGTGCAAGGACAGCATACAATTACATTATGCTCATTGAGCAGAGATGTTTGTACCAGATTATAACTGCAACAGCTAATTTCCATCTGTAGTCCTTGAGGGTCAGGGGGATACACATAGGGCTATTAAATACATCACAAACAACACCTACAAAATATGTAATACTAAATTCATAAAATATATAATATTAAATTCATTCTTATGTCATTCGTCTCTAAAATACTGTGCCATATCAAAAACATTTAAAACAATCATTCATAATTCATCCCTGTCACTCATATCATGCAGCATCAAAACATCAAAATTATCACGACATTTATAAATTCATCTAAGCCTCTCAATTACTGTACAATATCAAAACACTTGTAAAAGATATTCACCATTCATACAGTTCATCTCTCAAATCCTATGTAAAATCAGAACACTTATCAATGTTACCTTTAGCAGTGCTATATATTTAGTGCCTGCATCTTTGGTTTTGAAGGAGCCATGATTTTACCTTAACAGAAAATATCTTAAAGTCTGGTTGTGTTTTTATTTCTTCTGGTAATATGTTCCACTTCTTTGTGGCTCTGTAAGAAAATGTTGATTGTGCAAATGCAGTCTTACATTTGGGAATGGTACACTGCCTCCGAGTGGTTGCTCTTGTGTTGTTGTATCAGAGGACAGGTGAATGAAGTTCTTGAGAGGTGGCGGAGCTTGATTATGGACTATTTTGTATACCATTTGAACCTCATGGAGGTAGATAAAATTTTCAAAGCTGAGTAAGGCGTATTTGCTCAATATATGATAATGGTGATATTGAATGCTTTTTTGATCAAGGATTTTAAGAGCCCTTTTGTGCAGGGACTCCAAGGGTCTTAACATTGTTGAATTTGCTTGGGCCCAACTTCTTATACAGTAAGTGAAATGAGGTGTTATCATTGCATTTAGAAAGCATTTTGTAGCATCTGTTGTTAATGTATTTCTGATGCTTTTAAAAGTAGCTAAATTAAATTTCAAAGTGTTTGAGATCTTTTTTATATGCTTCTTAAAGCTGACAATTGAATCTAATGTAAGCCCTAAATATTTAAATTCAGTTACATTTTTTATAATTTGATCATTGATAATAATATTTGGATATACTGTTGTTTTATTCTTAATAGTGAAGTACATGGCTGCTGTTTTTTCTGTTTAGTGTTAGACAGGATTCCTGAAGCCAGGTAGAGACTCTTCCCATGGCTATAGTTAGTTTGTTCACAACCTCAGTCATGTTTGTTCCGTGTGTGTATATTATTGTGTCGTCTGCATACATTTGTATGCTCACATTGTCACATGCTAAAGGTAAATCATCTATATACAAAGAAAATAGTGCCGGGCCCAAAATTGACCCTTGTGGTAAACCTATATTACACAGTTTTGTCTCAGATACTACATTATTAATTCTGACACATTGATTTCTGTTGTGTGGGCCGCTGAAGAGGAGGTACTGCTGGCCCACCACCACCAGATGGCGCCCTGCTTAAAGTGCGGGCTTCAAGCAGGAGAGGGCGTCATAGCAACCGGGAGTGACAGCTGTCACTCGTCATCAGCACCAGCTGTCACTCATCCACATCACCACCACCTTAAAGGCCGGACTGCAACTCCACCTCCCCGCCGAGAAATCAGCTACCTTGGAGGTAACCTTCTCTGCTGTGACTTACTGAAACTGAATAATAGTCTGAACTCTTTTGCAGCCGTTTTCCTGTGGTGTTTCCTTATCTGCTGGATTGGCGTTTGGTGTGATTAGCGACGGCTTCGCCTCACATCCCAACCAGATAAGTGGTTAAACAGGAGCTGCACGAGTGTGTGATTGGAGGTGGAGGTGCTCCCTCCCAAAAGAACAGACTGTGGGATTACTGAGTGTGCGTACTCACACTCACCTGTGCTGTTTCTGTTCTCTGCCAGCAGTGCCAGGTCTGACAGCTGGAGACGGTGGCCACCTGGGGACTCAGGACTTGGCGGCTCCAGTGTTCTTCAGATCCGTTGGCGGTGAGGGCCGTGTGGGATCCGGCTCGGTTCTGGACGGGCGTCTCCTATCCTCATGCCTGCCCACACGTCACCCAACGTGTAATTGACTGTAGTTCCAAACGTGTTGTTGTCTGTATTCCGTTGTGCACAATTTACAACATTAAATTGTTACTGTTTGGCTTATCCATTGCCCGTTCATTTACGCCCCCTGTTGTGGGTCCGTGTTCCTACACATTCACAACAGATTTCGCCCTGATAAATAAGATTTTAACCAACTTATTGTATTTTCTGATAGTTTGAATCTTTGTAATTTTGAATAGAGAAGTTCATGATTTACGGTATCGAACGCTCTGCGTAAGTCTAAGAAAATTGCTCCAACAACTCCTCCTTTGTCTAAATTTGATTTTATGTTTTCCAAGAGATAGCTGCAAGCTGTATCTGTAGAATGGTACTTTCTAAAACCAAACTGCATAGGATGTAACAACGCATTTGATTCTAGATGATCGATTATTTGCCTGGACACTACCTTTTCTATGATTTTAGAGAATATTGGAAGGATGCTAATCGGTCTGTAATTTTCCATTTCTTGTTTATTACCAGATTTGTGTATAGGAATTATTGCTGCAATTTTCATTTTATCTGGGAAAGAATTTTGTTCAGTTGAAAGATTCGTTAACCTTGTTAGTGGTTTGATTAAGTGTTCATAATTTTTTTTAATGAGCGCAGAGTCTATTCCGTAGATATCTTTGCTTTTTGAATTTGTCAGAGAAACCAAAGTTTTTTTTTTACCTGAAATTCATTAGTTAAGCATAGGTTCAGTTTTGGGTTATCTGTTATTAGTCTTTTTTTGGGATACACTGGAGTGAATTTTTGGCTGAGTTCATATATAGAATTGATAAAATATGTATTAAAATTGTTTGCAATACTTAAATTATCATTAAAAATTTCATTACAACATTTGATTTGTGTAATTTCACGTTTTTGATGATCTTTGCCCAACACGAATACAACTCCCATCTCTGGATGGAGCTGCACCTTAAACAGAGAGAAAAAAACAGAATCAGGCATCAGAAAGACAAAAAATACTGTATAATTTGCCAGCATTAAAAAACAAGAAAAACAGAGAAATGCTAAGATGATTGCTGGCCACTACCCCTAAACTTCACTAAAAGACCCAGAATTTAGGTAAAGTTGAGGCCGCAGCCCGCTCCAATTACTAATAAATGAATAATTACTAAAACGCCGCAAAATGTTCCCAAGGGGTGCCATATACAGGGAAAAAAGCAGGGGACCCAGAACGGATCCCTGCGGAACCCCGAACTTCATGCCCCTAAAATCAGATGTAGTGTCATTGCACAAAACACAGTGGGAATGACCAGACAGATAAGATGTCAACCACGCAAGAGCAGTTCCAGTAATCCCGAAACAGTTTTCTAGCCTGTCAAGTAGAATATGATGATCAACGGTGTCAAACGCAGCACTGAGATCCAGCAACACCAATACTGTAGTAGTATCTGAGTCCATTGCTCGCAGAAGGTCATTAATTACTTTAATAAGTGCTGTTTCTGTGGAGTGATGTTTTCTAAAAGCAGACTACAGTGGCTCAAAAAGATCATTCTCAGTAAGATCCACAAGCTGCCGTGAAACCACCTTTTCCAGAATTTTAAAGCAGAATGATAGATTCGATATCGGCCTATAATTTTTCAATACACCAGGATCAAGATTAGATTTCTTGAGTAGTGGTTTAACCACTGCAGATTTAAAACAATTTGGAACAGATCCAGAGTTTAGTCAAAGGTTAACAATTTCCAGCACAGTCGGCCCAAGAATGGGCCAAAGATCCTTAAACAATTTTGTTGGTATAGGATCAAATAAACAAGTTGTGCTTTTAGTAGACATTGCGAGTTTCATCAGCACACCTAGTGAAATACTATTAAATTCCGTGAATGTAGACAGTACCTCAGTGGTAGCCCCCACCTCAATAGGTGAATACAGTGACTGGAACAAAGTATGCTGAGATGTTTGTGTTGTCTGGTTATTTTGGAGAGACCAGCCACTGACATCACGTGCAGCTCTAATCTCATTGGCTGTTGTTCCCACTACTCAAAAACAAAGCACCCCCCCCCCCCCGAGCAAGAACATGGGCGACAGTGGTAAGGAGAAACTCCTCCTGTTGTGAAAGTGTAGTGACACGGACCCACAACAGGGGGCGCAAATGAACGGACAATAGGAGAAGTTAAATCTGAACACTTTACTGTTGTGAATTCCACAACTACACACAGCAGATTATAGAATGAATACAAGGTCAATTAATAAAGGTGTCGTGTGGGCAGGCTCGACGATAGGAGACGTCCGTCTGGAGAAGAACCGGAACCACACGATTTCCTCCGCCACCGAACCAGGAGGATACTGGAGCCGCCAGGTCCCGAGTTCCCCAGGTGGCCACCGTCTCCGCGTGTCGGATCTGGTACTGCTGGCGAAGAGCACAGTCAGGTGTGGGTGTGTGTGCACCCCGTAACAAGGATGGTGGAAATTCCACCTCCACCTCAAATCACACACTCGTGCAGCTCCTGTTTAACCACTTATCTGGTTGGGGTGTGAGGCGAAGCCGTCGCTAATCACACCAAACGCCAATCCAGCAGATAAGGAAACACCACAGGAAAACGGCTGCAAAAAGAGCTCAGAGTATTTGTCAGTGTTAAATACAGCAGAGAATATCACCTCCTTGGAAGAACGATATCTCGGCGACGTGGTGGAGGTGTTGTCCTGCTTTTATGCGGGGTGAGGCACAGATGATTGGTGACAGCTGTCATAGCCGATGAGTGACAGCTGTCAACCCGGCCACTCTTGGAAGGTGGCAGCGCCCTCCTGTGCCTGAAGCCCGCAATTCAGACAGGGCGCCCTCTGGTGGTGGGCTAGCAGTACCTCCTCTTCTGGCGGCCCACACAACACCTTCTGGCATTCTTGAGGAAGAAACCTCAAGCAGACCAGTCTCAGAGGGGTGACCCACTGCTTAGGCCATTCTAACAGTTACACAGTCACAAGCAGTTACAAAAGAAAGTGCATGATAGTGCAAAGCTCATTCTAAGCCCAAGCCGACAGAGTCCAAGATTAGTCCCAGGCTGTGGCTGTCATTTTGGAATGCGGTGGGCCGGATCAGCCATCCATCCTCAACCACTCGTCCAGCCACAAGGCAGTCAGGTTACCCAGCCTCAGCAATGATACATCAGATACATCATAAATCTGATTAGTCATTCTTTGTGAGTTTTTTATGCATTTTTATAAATTTAAGCTCGGTAATCTTTACCACAGAAAACACCACGATTAAACAGTTTATGGTGGCCTGTCTTTCACAAAACAAAACATCCACTGCCTAACTAAAATTAAATATGGTCGTCTTAAACCGACAGTTTGAGACAACCAAACACTGTTCACTTCCACTGCTAAACCATTTTTATTTTTCTGTGTCACATTACCATCTGCTGTCATTTGTGCAATTATTAAAAAGTAAATCACCTGTAAAACGTTCACCACACAAAAAGGCAAAAGATTTGGAACCCCATGTTATTTAGCATGCACTCATTATATTTGATCTGAGCAAATCGGGCCCCATATATCCAGAAGACATGTTAGAAATGTCTGCCTTCTGTATTATGAATAAACACTTTCCAAACCCAGTTAATGTACTTCTGGAGAGACGTGAGAAATGATCTACTGTAACGACAAAAAAGATATGGACAAAGAAGCTTTACTTTTTTGCTGCTAATAATTTACATATCCAGTGACGTATTTGGCAGGCACAATAACTGAGCAGTGACCTTTAACATCCACACTGCACATGTGCAGCCCGCTTCTCTCCCACTTAAAGTCAAAGTAATTTAGAATTCTAACACTTAGTAAATGTCTCCACCTTAATGATTAGCCCTTTCTGTACCACTTCAAAGATATTTATTCCATAAAATATGTGGACTACAGTAAAGGTTTCTCCTTGTTTCTCCCATGCACAGGTCCTCGGGGAGTACACTTATTTAAATGAGGAGCTTGAAGCAGCCACAGTCCTGAGGCTGTTGGCCAGGCTACTGGACATGAAGCACACCAGCAATGAAACCAAGACCTGGGTCCTCATGGCAATGACCAAGCTCTGCGAGGGCGGCGCTGGCATCACTGTAGCCCAGGAGGTCTCTGAAACATACAGCAGTTCTCTGGACACCGTGCTAAGGCAGAGGGCGCAGGAGCTGCAGCACCTCAGTCAAGACTCGGACCTTCGAGCAAGAGTTCTTCCTCAAGATGGTGACCTAGAGCATCTGGAGGTAAAATACCGTCTTATACATACAGGAATATTAGTGTGATTTATTAATCATAGAAAACTGGCTCACTTTTAGATTTAAATATCACCAGGTGGGGTCCACCTGAGGTACAGCTTGGACAGGCTGCCACATGAGTGCTCTGTGACCCTTGCAATCTTTGTGACGTAGCTAAAAGGCTTGAAATCTTGGGCAAGTTTGCACATAAGCGACCCTTGTAACCTTATTAAAAGTAGGTCACAGTGAAAACCGTGTCTCCCCGATAAGTCAAACACTTCCAGGTTTCGCTTTCATATCGGATACATCAAATCAAATCACATCAAATCAGTTTTATTTATATAGGGCCAAATTGCAACAAACAGTTGCCCCAAGGCGCATGTGGTTGGGCAGGTAAAATCTTTGAACAGTTTCCATATGAATGCTCTGTCACCATTGTAATCTAGTTAAAGGTAGGTTACATTCAAAAAGATGTTACCACCATAACTCATTCACATTTTCTGAATTGAGACACTTTAATTTTGTGTATATGCTTTCACACTTTTGTGTATTAATAACACTTTATACAGAGTAGCCAGAAGAATACAGTTACTCTACATGGTTACTGTACTGTTATTCTACAATGTTACTATACTGTTATTATTCTACATTATATAAGGGCTGAGTGGATCCTTGTCATTTGATTGGTGTTTTGTATGTCAACTGACATGGATTATTTGTCCCATTTGTGTTGCATTGCATTTAGCATGCAAATTTGGTTCCATACGTTTGGTATCATTGCACTCTGTGCACACACACACATGCACACACACACACGCATGGGCACACACACAACGCACACACACAAAACAAATCCACTGCAGCTGTGTTAGGAGGAATTTAGAATGAAAAGCTGGACTAATTTCTGACATGATTTTTTTTGCTGCACTGAGGAAGTGCACAGTCTTTTTTTTTTTTTTTTAAATACACGCGCTCACACAAGCACCATCCCACTTGTGTGAGTGCACGCAAACCACGCGCATGTGGGACAATGACACAAGCGGGACAACAATTTGATTGAGCTAATTGACGGTGCTAGTTCTTCCAAAACACACACACACACACAAAAAAATCCACTCTGCTGTAAGCCGTCTGGATGCATGAAGAGCTGTTCAGATGAAAAGCTGAAAAGATGACATGATTTTTCACTGGACTGAGGAACTACACAAAGTCTTTTTTATGGAAGTAAGAAGTCAGTGCACAGCATCACTGGACTACACGTCACAATTTGGGCTCCTGTTTAAAGTTCGTGTTGGACTTTAGCAGCAGTGGAACACCAAAATGTAAGTCCCTTTTCTGTTGTTTATGAATTAATAAACTATCAAATGACAAGGATCTATTTTAGCTGTTATATAAAGCAAATAATGAAGGTTTTTACATTCTTTCAATGGAACTAATATTTAATTTGGTGAATTAATTTGGTCCCAGCTTTCACCTCATGAAATATTCGTACCATTGAACTCATAAACATTCATTATTTGTATAATGTTACTGTACTGTTATTCTGCAGTGTGCCTACTATAACATACAACAGTTTATTTGGTGGAAAAAGATTTTACAGTGTTGTCCCACTGTTAAAGTACCATAAGCAACTGTGGTTGCATGGCCAACTCTACAAAACAAAACAAATACACACAAAAAAACAGTAAAACAATTCTGTGAGACTATTGGCTTCTTCCATTTTCCTTGGAGTTGTTATTACCGTAGGAGATTCAGTTTGGAATTCGCGTGTTGATTTGGTTTTTCCAGTGCAGCTCCAGCTTTAGTCGTAGCAATGGACATTCTGGTCTTGAACCAGGGATATTCTCTTTAGGAGGCAAGTGCTCTTACTGTGTGTACCACCATCCACTGTGCAACTCTGTTATTTCCCATTTTTATAACTTATTTATTTTAAGATAAAGTTGACCAATATCGGTACATTAGTGCATTGCACAGGTACATTAAAAAAGAGGCAAATTAGCTTGAGGATCCCAAACTGAAACTCTTGTGGTGAGCAAAATGGAAGAAGCCCAAATCCCATTGGTGTTTTACTGTATTCTTAGCAGAATTAGTCTGGCAACCACTGTAATTTATCAGTGGGACAGTACTGTAATCTTTTTACAGTAATAAATTGTCGTATATTACAGTAGGTACACTGTAGAATAGCAAGACTGTAACACTAGAATAAAATGACCAGGGCTATTAAAAATATCAACTTTTTTCTAAAATGTCATCAGTTTTTTCAATTTAAATGGACTTTTTTCATTCATTCAACTGAATACATCACAAAGACAAGATATTTGATTTTCAAACTGATAAACTTTATTGTTTTTGTGCTCCTTTTGAAATGGATGCCTGCAACACGTTTCAAAAAAGCTGGGACAGTGGTATGTTTACCACTATGTTACATCACCTTTTCTTCTAACAACACTCAGTAAGTGTTTGGGAACTGAGGACACTCACGATTGGGTATAAAAGGAGCATCCCCAAAAGTCTCAGGCGTTCACAAGCAAAGATGGGCGAGGATCACCACTTTGTAAACAACTGCATGAAAAAGTAGTCCAACAGTTTAAGAACAATGTTTCTCAATGTTCAATTGCAAGGACTCTAGGGATTCCATCATCTACAGTCCATAATATAATCAGAAAATTCACAGAATCAACACTGAATGCCTGTGACCTTCGATCCCTCAGGCGGCACTGCATTAAAAACCAACGTCATTGTGTAAAGGATCTTACCACGTGGGCTCAGGAACATGGCCAGTTTTGTAGTGAGAATGTCCGGGATTATTGTATTGAAGGCTGAGCTGTAATCCACAAAGAGCATCCGAACGGAACTCTGCTGCTGCACCAGGTGGCTCAGCACAGAGTGGAGAGCTACAGCGATGGTATCCTCTGTGGATCTGTTCGCACGGTATGTGAACTGGTGAGGGTCAAAGTCTGGAGGATGATAGACCTTGATGTGCTGGAGAACTAGTCTCTCGAAGCACTTCATGACTACCGGAGTAAGGGTCACCAGACGGTAGTCATTCAGGCTGGTGATGGGAGACTTCTTCGGCACAGGTATTATTGTGGTTGCTTTGAGGTAGGATGGGATAACTGCCTGGTCCAGAGAGAAGTTGAAGATCCTGGTGAAGGTGGGAGCAAGCTGGTAGGTGCACGGTCTGAGCACTTTGCCAGGTACTCCATCTGGGCCGGTGGCTTTCTTATGATTCACTGTCAGGAGCACCCGTCTGACCTCATGCTCCTGTACAGTGAGTGGAGTGGAGCAGGAGAGCGGTGGGGATGGGGGCAGAGCTTTAGCAGATGAGTGCCGCTGGGATGTATCAAAACGGGCAAAGAAGCAGTTTAGCTCCTCTGCCAGTGGCGCACTCAGGTCTCCTGATGGCACATCACAGCCCGTGAAGTTTGTGATGTCTTTTATGCCCCGCCACACCTCCCGTGTGTTGTTGCTGCACGTGTTACAACAGCGTGGCTTCGTAGTAAAAGAGTGCAGGTACTAGACTGGCCTGCCTGCAGTCCAGATCTGTCACCCATTGAAAATGTGTGGTGCATTATGAAGCACAAAATACGACAACGGAGACCCCGGACTGTTGAACAACTGAAGTCGTACATCAAGCAAGAATGGGAAAGAATTCCACCTACAAAGCTTCAACAATTAGTGTCCTCAATTCCCAAACACTTATTGAGTGTTGTTAGAAGGAAAGGTGATGTAACACAGTGGTAAACATACCACTGTCCCAATCTTTTTGAAACGTGTTACAGGCATCCATTTCAAAATGAGCAAATATTTGCACAAAAACAATAAAGTTTATCAGTTTGAACATTAAATATCTTGTCTTTGTGGTGTATTCAATTCAATATAGGTTGAAGAGGATTTGCAAATCATTGTATTCTGTTTTTAATTTACATTTTATACAACATCCCAGCTTCATTGGATTTGGGGTTGTAGATTAGATAGATTAAATAGATTCAACAGATTAGATAGATAATACAGATTAAATAGATTAGATAGTTAAAATTGATTAAACAGATTAGAAAGATGTCCAATGTCCAAACTTCATTAGAATTGGGGTTGTACTCAGTGTGTCAGTAGTTTCAATATTTGAAAGTCTGCATGAAAACTGCAGTTTTGAGCCATTCAATGGACAGCATTAATTGACGTATTTCAACTTGTGTAACTTTCAAGAAATGTGTGTCAACAATCGTATAACTTACCTACAGCTTATGTCCCCCATGTGCGGAATGTATGAGACATACACTGGCATACGTGGAAAATATTGTGCATGCCCAAAATTTTTTGAGGTACTCTGCATGTTACAACGTATATCAGCGTGCTTTAACGTGCTCTTAACTTATACAAAACCTCCCCTTTAGGTGTATGCCAGCGTATGCCAGGTTTTTTTAGTAGTCTGCATACGCTGGTTAAATCATCAAGGTGTGACGGGGTGTTAGTCTTGATCCAGGGTAATCACAAAGGCAGACACTGTGATTTCTGACTCAACATCTCAAGTGCTGCAATTGGGGTAGCCATTGATTCTGCAAAGATCACAGCATCGTCCAAGTCAAATCTTTCCTTGCTAACAAAAGCACAGAAGTTGCTATTTTCTACCTTACCCAACACTCCATCCATGCAGCCAATAATAATGCCCTTATTGACAGGGGTAACATCCGGCACCATTGGAAAGAGCTGGTCTACTCCATAAACTGCCACTCTGTCCATACAAAGGCCATTGGTGTGACCAAAAGCCTTTCAGAAAGTCACTGCAGTATGGAGTTTTCCAAGCTCCCATTAACAGCAGTGAAAGGATGTTCCAGGTGCTCACCATGTGAGCTGCTTCAGGTTTGGACCTGGGTACCACCGTGCAGTGGACGACCCTTCAGCACCCCACCAGATGCCATTCCCTAAAGACAAGACTCCTCTCCTGTAGTTTTAGCTTTGTGAGGTTTTTTTTTTATGACTTTAAAGTGCCAGTCCCTTGTGTTCTGCTCTGAACAAACCATGAAAAAAAAAAGACTGCAGAGTGTTATTTCCATTTGTTTAATTTCTTGTGTGACATTTTGCTTGTCCTGCTACACTTTTCCAAATGCTTTTTTTTTTTAATCTCCTTGGAAGCATGTTTAAACTTTCGGTTGTACTGAGCCTTTATGTTGTTTTCTAGGTGGATTCTTCTCTGTCATTTCTGGATGGGTTTGTGTCAGAGGCGTTGGCTGCTGGCGCTGCTCCATATAAGCCTCCACATCAACGCCAGGAGGAACTAACTCAGGCAAGAGGTAAAACCATTGGAAGTGTTCAAACTGGAAATTTGGGAGTGTGTACAGTGACTTGTTTTGAGTTGCTCTGTATTTCTGTGTTGTCTCTCAGCTTTGAGCCTGGAGCCTTACAGTCTCTCCCTGCCCATTAGTTTGGCCTCCTGCAGTATAGCTGACAGACAGTCTCCTACGCTGTTATCGGTCAGCTCCGGTGTGTTAGGCAATAGCACAGATCTCTCCCAGAAAGAAGTGTAAGTAAAGAAATCTTACATGCTTACTCAGTATTTTTGTTGATATTTTCTTTTGAAATTGCATGGTCATTTGTCATTTTGTCATAGCTCAGCAACTCTAAAGCTGGATGGAGTGAAGAGGGTGTGGGGTAGGGAGGGCTATCTGTCCCAAAGTGCACCCGTGGAGGAACCTGTACATGTTGAGGTTCCCAGTCTTCTGCACTCACCCATCCAGCAGGGTGAGCCTGAGATCACACGTAGCCCGACTCCCACTCAGACGAGTGAGCTGAATCAAGAGAAGCAGCAGCTGGCGTCTTCACTGTTTGTTGGCCTGGGTTCCCAAAACTTTGTGTCACTGGTGAGAAGACCAAATGTGTGATAAATTTGTTGGATGTTATGTTGGTAATATAGGCTTGAAAGACGAGCAGCAATGCCCTTGATTGCCACCAGCCCAAGGCTTTGGAAATTAAACCAACACACAAAAATAAGATAATTTACGTATCTATGTAAACTCACAAATACACACATTGAGAGATCAACAGATTTGAAACTAATTTGAATTGTAGACTGTAACTGCTGTGAAACAATCAAGAAATTACATTTTATTTGTGAGAGTCTATACAGTTCTGTATGAAACGGGTTTGTTTCAGTCACTGACAACCACACCTGCTCCTAATCCATCATCCAGCCAGCAGGTGGAAAACACATCTGTAGCATATTATATCAGCAAAACAAAGTTGCTTTTTGGATTGATCGAGTGCCTCAAAGTTCACCAGAAGTTTGATCAGTTTGTTCTCATTATGTAGCATTTTAATTTGGTGAGTGGTTGACTTTTTGTCTTCAGAAACTGGTGGTGATATACTGTGTGTATTTATTTGTTCACTTCCCCCCCCAGCAAAAAAAAAAGTAACAGTATTCAGGGCTTTTTATAGGAAAGTTTAGCTAGGGGTTGACACCAGATGCGAGGGAGCTGAGCAGGCCAGTGGGGGGGTACAGAAGGGGCCCCTCCCCCCTTCTGTTGGTGCGAGGCTTTTGAAAATTTGAGGTCAAAATGGGGCATTCTGGGGCTTCTTGAAGGACTGGAGCAACAACAGAGTGTGGAAGCTGCATGAAATAGGACATGTTTATGCATTCTTACTGTCATTTTGCCACGTTTTTAGTATTTTGGGAATAAATACGCTGTTTATTATGAATGGGTTTGCTGTTTCCTGGCATCAATGTTATGTATTTATAGAAGAATTGATCGCTGAGGGAATGCCGTGTGCTAGGAATAATACTTAAAAAATTGTCATTTCTGTAAGGGGAGGCTCAGCTAAAACAGTTTTTCCCGGTTGAGAAAAACCCGTGGTATTTTTGCGTCATATCTCATTCTTCTCACAATCCCAACATTTGAAAGGTGTTTATTGTGAATCAGTCATATGTAAGTGTGGTCAGACATTTACATACACTCATCATGGACACGGACATCATGGTAACAACAGGCTTTCAATGATTTATTTTAACTGTTCTTTTTTCTGTTACAATGATTGCGTGAGATACATCTTAAATAGGAAAAAACAAACAAGAGTTTGGTGCAAAAGTTATAGTTGACAATAACTGGGGTTTACGTCCAAGTGGCTGCAGACACACATTTCTGCTTATACTAAATTTAGGGTTTTGCTGTGTGGACATATTTCTCACATGTGGATAGATTGGTATCTGCAAAATGTTGGAGACTGGGTCCTGTTATTTTATTCAAACCACAGAGCATCTCAACATAAAAAACAAGAAATGAAACAAAAAAGAAATGAAATAAAATTTTTCTTTCCAACTTCCTCTTGACCTCAACAGATTGATCTTGAAGTTGATTCAAAGGTTTAGCCGGATGCCTTTCCTAAAGTAATGCCAGATTTGTCTTAAGACACACACCAAAGGTCAGAGTTAGTGATGATGGTGACATATTGCTCAATTTAAACAGTGGACATAAAAATCAGGTAGACCTTGCATTGCAGACCCAAAATAGTACCATTCCAGCCCACCCGCCAACTTTAGCAGCTTTGCATCAGCTTTGGGGGCCTTGTTTGTTATCAGGGTCCAGACACCCGCAAGGAACTCCTCAATAAGTCAACAAGGCACATAGATACTGAGACACAAACCTAGATAAGATATGCAGACTCTACCTCAAACATTAGTAAAGCTCAAGGTTGGGCTTTTTGGTCTTTCCCAGGTGTCAGCAGTACTTTTCATGCATTTGGTGTAGTTTTCAACAAAGTTTGTCCAAAGACAGTTGTGTAATAGTTAAATACGTCTTGCATTGCAGTGGGACCTAGAGTAGCCCCATGCCAGCCCACCCACAGACTGCACCAGCCCCGCACCACCCATGGTGGCCCAACCCCACAATAAGTCTTCAAGGGGCATAACTTCTGAGAAACAAAGAGAGATACAAGCTCAGACCATGCCCAAGCTGATGACTGCGCTTTTTGGTCTCACGTGGTCTCATGTACCCTCGAAAGAATCCTGGCTTGCAGTCTTTCCTAGAGTAGTACCATCTACATGCATCAGATTATCTTGGGCTTTTGTGATTGCATATCAGTTTGAAACATTGCACATGAGGAATAGACTTTAACATGAACAGAACAGCTGGCAAAGACTTCTGGCTTTATGATTGCAAACCAATTTGATGCTCTGTTAGATGCTTTAGCTTTTTGTAAATTTCACTATGTGATACATTGTGTAATCTTAACTTCAAAGGAGCATTGTTATACTTGTGTTTTGTTGCAAATTAATAGATGGAGAAATCTGAGCAAACATCCCATCGGTTCAGAAGAAACACCAGAAGCCGGGGCCCATCATCATCATCATGTGCCAGCGAGCAGATGTCCACCACCATCAGATCTAGTCTCAGCACTGTAGATAACTTGCTGTGTAACAACCTGCTGGACTCACCCTCAGAACTGGCTGTTTCTACACCTGAACAGGCATCTCAACCATCTCAAGATTTCATTCCTGTTAATGGCACCAGTGATGTAACGGGGGACTTTTCTGAAGGCGAAATGACAAAAAGTAGCCAATCTTTTATCAGGGATGAAGGCATGTTAGAGGTTAATTTAACTCCATATGAAGATCTGGACAGACTTGAAGATTTATCTCTCAGTTTCCATCTGCCTGCAGAGCTTTCTGGTCTCCCTCAATCAGAAATCATTCTTCTGTGTTCAGAACAGAAACTCCATCTTTCAGCCTGTCACGTCCAGAAAAAGGACTCTTTAGTATTTGTTATTTTAGTTACAAACAAGTCTGACATGAACACTGAACAGATAGTACTTCAGGTCGACTCTCAAGAACTGGAGGTATGTTTCTACAACAGCATGTCATTAATGAGCGTTTATGTTCATTTTATCCAAATGTATTTATTTTTTAATCCCTCTATCAGGTGTGCTTTATGTGCGATAGTCCGATGGAGGAGGTTAAGAGTCACACTGTGGCAGTGAGCCAGTATTCATTGGTCGTGAAGAGACCATCACCTCACTTTGAATTGGTTGGGACTTTATCTTACCAGTTGCCTGTTGGGACTCCTCAGACACTACAGTTCTCATACAAACTCTCTCTAACTAACTTCATCAGGCAAATAGTTTTTTTCTTCACATTTGGTCAAGCAGAGGTGTGTATTTCTTTCTCTCACATCTTTCTTGTTTGTATCTTCGGACAGACCTTTGACCGTGTCCACAGAGGATTATGGGAAAATGTGGCTGAACTTCTCAAATGATACAAAGCAGAACCTCATACTTGTTAGCGATGGACAGGAACCGTTCACAGCCACACTGAATTTACTGAGGAAGAAACTTGACATTCATGTTGTGGAAATCATAGGTGAGTAGTTTGCTTGAACCATAAATTGTGTATACACTGGACAAAACCACCCATATGATGGACTTTGTGAAGAGCTGGTTCGAAGCCAAAATGGGGCTGTTCCAAATGTTGCAGTCTTGGTAGTGCTCGATTCAGCCTAACTCTTGGCAAACCCATAAAATGGGTAGAGAGTTTTGGTGTGACCTGTCTATCCCAGGTCATATTTTGGTGTGACTTGGGATCAACAAATGAAGCCTGAACACACTCCCTTCCATCTTGGAGTTACCAAACAAGCTAAAGCTAACAGCCTAACATTGGATCAAGTGTTTTATTTATTTATTTATTTTCCCAGACTGGGCAGTGATTTTCATAACAGGCAGCTTGGGTGAGGATATTAAAAACTATGACCAGCAGATAACCTCAATAACCATGTACTGACAGTGGAGATAACCTCACTACACTGTGGATACCTGCTAATTCATGTGGTAGTAATATACAAATTAAAGTGGAACTAAGTAACTTTCATGAAGATGAGTAAGTAACTTTTTGACCTTCATTTTACAGTTTGGGAGTAATGTAATGTTAAATGACCTGTTAGGGAGAAGAATGACCCTCTCTTCCCCACCAGGGGTCTTGTAGCAGAAAACCAGCATTGCAGCTTCAGATTTCACCAGTGAGCTAGCAGCTATAAGAACACCCCAATGACTTTAGTCCTTACATGGCCATAATCATGACCTAGCCAGCAAAAAAGAAAAAAAAAAACTCAAAGGAAGCAGTCTTTCGCAGGACCACATGTAGACAAACAAACACATTCACACCAGCACACAGACCTACAGACAATTTCAAGTTTCCATTTCACCTAACCTGCATGTCTTTGAATGTGGGAGGACGCCGGAGAACTTGGAGGGAACCCACACAAACACAGGGAGAACATGCAAACGTCACATAGAAAGGCAACAAGTGGGAAGCGATCCCATGACCTTCTTGCTGTGAGGCAACAGTGCTAACCACTAGGCAACCAGGCTGCTTGCTTAAAAGACATCCGTCCATCCATTTTCTATTATACATTCGCCGAGTTGAATGGTTTGTTCCAGCTTTCACCGAATTATATATTCGTTCCATTGAAAGAATGCAAAACATTCATTATTTGTTTTATATAACGGCTAAAATAGATCTTTGTCATTTGTTATTGTATTAATTTATAAACAGCAGAAAAGGGACTTACATTTGGTGCGTCACTGCACTGACTTTATGTACTCCCAGAAAAAAAAAGAAAAATAGTTTGTGTGCTTCGTCACTCCATCGAAAATCATGTCAGAAATTTGTCCAACTTTGGTGCATCACTGCTGCTCTAACATCAACAGTCCATCATGAACTTTAAATACAAGTCCGAAAATAATTCTGACAATTTTTTAGTGCAATTTTGCATGCTGCTTCTTTTTTTTAACAGCGCATTGTGTTCTGCGTCCTCATCAGGCGGGCCGGTCGACATCACTGCGATTGCTCTCACTGCCTCCAATGCACTTACCGAGTCTGCGAGCTCGGTAAGAGCTGCAGCGGGCCACTCACATCGCCCCACTGTCTGCTGTGCAGAGTTGCAGCCAAAATCTGGCAACAGGTGTAGAGACTACGCTCGCTGTTTTGATGCAGAGCGCTCCAGCAGCCCACAAGGATAGAATTCAGCAGCGGTGCATGGTCTCGGTAACCGCAGCCGCAGAGCTCCGTGGCCACTGAGAGAAGTTTGTATCTTTTTAATGACTTGGATTCTTTGTGGGTCCCGCATCCGTCCCGCAACGGTAACACCGGAGGCAGTGAGCGAAGGGAGAGTACGCGCATTGTGTTCTGCGTGTGTCTGTTTATAAGAATCTTCTCGCCCAGAAGAAAAAAGAGCGCCAACAACTACCCATAACTGTTCTTCACTCGGAAAAAGACACCTGCAGCGAGATGTCACTCAGTGGAAAAACACGCCGCGGAGCGGCGCCAGGACGAAGAGGCGCGATCAGAGGAACTGTGAAATACTGGTCAGTCACTATTAATAATTTCTTATGTGTCCAACCTCGTAGGTTGATCGTTAAAGTTAAATTTGTTAGTTCCAAAAGCCATCATAATTATTTATAGGAAAACGTTCTATTTTTATTTCTCAAACAAATGTTTGGGCCTGAAAACAGGTTTTGATCTTTGGTTTCATTCTATAATACTGGACTTATTTTTCTACTAAGGTTTGAACTTTGAGAGTGTTTACACAGGAGAGAAAAGTGAGAAAATGTGTGTAGTGAGGGGTTTTACAGCCTTAAAACATCTATAATAATTGTAAAAAATAACGCTGACTACTTTGCGGATTTCACCTATTGTGGGCTATTTTTAGAACGTAACTCCTGCGATAAACGAGGGACCACTGTACTTCCCCCCCAAAAAAGACTGTGTACTTCCTCAGTGAAGCGAAAAAAATCACGTCAAAAATTAGTCCAGCTTTTCATTCTAATTTCCTCCTAACAGCCTCCAGACGGCTTACAGCGCAGTGGATTTGTTTTGCGTTTGTGTGCGCACATGCATGTTTTGTGTGTGTGTGTGTGTGCGCACATTGTGTGTGTGTCTGTGCACGCAGAGCTACCTACAAAGACCTACAAAGCATTAATCAAATGACATGGATCCACTCAGCCGTAATATATAAACCAGGAAGAAAGGACTTAACGGTGCCTGTCCTTCGCACACACTGGGTGGAGCATCCTGTTACTGAAGGAACTGTTCAGTGCTGTCAGAAATGATCTGATGGCTATAGTCTGGCATATTTACCTCACTCTATGATGATGTACATGAATGTGCACTAGCCTTTCACAAATAAATTTGTTTTCAGAGTGTTTCCAACGGTGTTCACATCACTCTGAGCAAAGAGCCCAGTGCGCTGGTGAATGGAATATAGACAAACTATTCTTAATGTTGTTTTTAAAGTGATAACTACAATCATTTCAAAGCAGTCACAGTAAAAAATTAAAGGAGTTGGGGGTTGAATTTTGTTGTCTCCTCTCTGTAAAGGAGCACTGAACCGGGCGTCATGCACAACACTCATGCAAATCCACCAGGTGGTAGAAAGTCCATATCTCATGAAAATAACATATTTCTTACTTTTTCCATTGTAAGAAATACAGCCTGTAAAAACAGAGTGTTGATGTCGAGGACTAACGTTTCTTCTTTTTCCCCACAGGAACCGAAGCCATTGTAGCATGTTGTCTCCTGCAGGGAGAGCCGTGTCTCTTGCACTGCCGGGTGCATGCGGGCACTCTGGCGGTGTGGCTGCGCTCTCCTGTCCCTGATCTGCCTGACTGCCTCCTTTACCACTGTCAGAGAGTTTTGCAAGAGCACTGAGGCCTCACTGCACCTCCACCACCAGACCCTCACCCACTGAGGAGGAAGGTACACAGTGTGGTAGAGCTGATCAGAAAAGTACAGTGTGAAGTGTGTGATGTGGAGCATTTTTACATTGAAGTATTTACATTTTCATGGTCTCTTTCAACATGCTTTAACACACTTTGATTATGTTGTATTTCTATGTTTAAAATTTATTTATTTTAACAGTTATATTGACACACGTCTTCACTAATCGGTTCATTTACTAAATGTGGTGAGTTGTGGCCTCGGGGCTCAGGGATTATATGTTAATGCTCCTGTGGAACTAACATTTACGTCTTAAAAAGATGAGTCTTTGTAGGCACCATGATGACTTAATAATTAAAATGCTTGAAGCATTGTGAATGGACTAAATTAATACTTTGTATTGTATTAATTGTATTATTATTTTCGCTGACAAAGAGAGGAGGGATATTGGCCATGTGATCGCTCCTATCTGTTTACAATGAAAACTCAAAAGTAGACAACAGATTTTGGTGAATCATATTAGAGAGGTGACCCTTAGGAAGATGATTAAATTTTGAGGCACAGCTGAGTCTGACTCAAATGTTTCTTTGATCTCTTTAACATTGTGAGATAGGTTTTCTTTTTATTTCTTTTATGGTGTAGATTACAAGAACCAATCTTATGACATTGGAGTGATTTTTTTTTTTTTTTATCCTGCTGAATGGACTACATGTTCTAAGGTTTGTGGCGTACTTCCTATTTCAAATAATGCTGTTTTTGGTCATTACCGGTTTGTCTTTTATTCATGGTGTTCATGCTATTTCAGCACAAGTATATTCAAGGTAAATATTTAACACAGAATATTTTCAAAAACAGGAGAAGAAATACTCCGAACATTGCCGAACCCCACTTTGTTCGGCTTCATCCAAATTTAACAGCTTACTAAGCTTTTATGGCTGAAGCAGCTGTTAAGTGCGCTTGTTTCTAGCGCAGGAGGTTCCCAGTTCAAACCCGTCCCTGCACATTCTTCAATTTGGAGTTGCATCAGGAAGGTCATCTGGCGTAAAATCAACATACAGATCCACCTCTGATCTGCTGTGGGGACCCCAAGTGAAAACGAGGGAGGTGCCAAAGGGATTTACTTACTGAGTTTTTATGGCTCACATGGTTAAACAGCCTCTGTTAGCAGCAGCCCACATTACACAGCAGGTTTTATTTTAGTTTTAGGTTTTATACCCATAATTTCATTCCTTTATTTAATTTGTTGGCTGGTGCTTTCATTGTCCTGCAAATCTGATATTTTGGTAACTCGAGCAGGCAGCAGGAGTCATTGTTAGACCAGAAACTAAAGAGCAGTAGTAAGTAGAAAGCAGATGTGATCAAGTAACCCATTTTAATTAATCTCAACCTAATTTACAATATCACAAAGATCTGTAGAGGATTTGTACTGATGTCAGATGTCATGTACGAACATCTGCCATGTTGGTATCGTGTGGGCTGATGTTCCCATTAGGTCGTCAGATAAGAGACTTTCAAGATACTGTTGGTTTTAATGAACCTGGTGACACCGACCGAACGGTCCCCCCTAAAAATCAGTCTGCCCTGCCTTCACTGCACATGCGTCATTAGCCGGGGTTCACGGATTAACACCTCGTTTCTGCTTAAAACTGCACTCCAGTCATCATGTATCTCAGCAACAGCTTTCTAAAGCTTTTGTACAACAATCATTTCCACATAAGTTCAGCATTATTTCATAATAAAAGACGGAGGAAGCGATCGGAGTGCTGCAGCTACAAGAGATGCTAGCTGATGCGTTCACTGCGTGTCGGTAATTTCAAAGCGTCACCAAGTGTCGCCTCGTTTCTGCTTAAAACAGCCTCGTTTCTGCTTAAAACTGACTTTAGAATGATTTAAGAGGTTTTACCTTGTCATCTGATGGTTAATAATCACATTAATCCATTTGATCGCTAATTTTGAAGGTTTTAGTGTTTGGTCACACACACTGCAGTGCATTATGGCTAAAGTTTCACGACAGGAGAAATGCATTGAGACGCTCTGATGAGGCTGCACTTTAACCGCTGCACATGGACAATAGCTTTAAACTCTTTGTATTTAATGCCTAAAACTTTCGTGAATATATTCTCTGGGTTTATAGACATTGTTATTTTGTTTGTTTTATGTAAACATGCTCAGGTTGTGTGAGCTGCAATTGTTTCCTGTTCATGACTTCTGGGGGAAGTGAAGTTTGCTGTTTAACGTCCTGGCCAGTAGATGGCATTGTTCATGGCAGCATTCGATCTAATGAGATATCCCATAATCCTTTGCACGCCAGAGAGTTGTTGCAGTCTAAACAGCACAGAGAATCCACAACCAAAATGTACATTTTTATGCTTTTCATCACTTTAATAAGAGGCTGCAGCAGCTGTCTGTCAAACACTAATGTTGGTGACGGTGTCTGTCACGACAGCCTAAAACCTACATGATATCAAATTATCACTTGCGTGACACAAATTACAACAGACTGTAATTTGCCAGAATGAATATAAGGATTGCTGAGATCAGGTAGATCTTTTTTTATTGTTGTTATTATTATTCATGGCTTTCAGTGCAGTTAGACAAATAGCATGTTGCCCCAAAAGAGCATTGTTTTTACTGTAGTGAGTCTTTACTTCATGAGCTAAGCTTTAACAGTAACCACTTGGCCACCACCCCTGCCTCATCTGTAGGTGTTCTGTATTATTCAAAATGACTCAAATTTATACAGCTGAAATTTGCACAGAAATAACTTCTGAGAAGATGACGGTCACCAAAGTGGCGCTACAAAAGACTGCAGGGAGTGATGACATCATTTTCAAATCCTCTACAGATTAAATGTTGGTTGGTGGATGTACTAACCAATTAATTGAGACTTTTTTTTTTTTTTGCATCACCTGCATGCGAAAACATGAAGCGTTATGTTCTTTATAAAGCAACAGTATGTATGATGTAGTGTCATCTAGTGGTGAGATGGCAGAATGCTGGCCATGATTTTGTTTCCTTTCAAGTTTTTACAGCCTCATTGCCTTCTCTTGTAATAATCAATATGTATAATCCCCCAATTCAAAAAATTAAGATTTGCAAACTTGTTAGCCTGCGCTAGCAACTGCTAGACAATGTGTAGGGGAGCAACCACTGATTATTCTTCTTTATCTTCAGTCCTCCAGCTGCACTGCACAATGCAAAAGGTGGCGTACATATGTCCCTTTTGGGCCACTGCATAAACCTGGTGGTGTAACATGGTGGCCTCCATGAGGGGACCCACTCCCACGTAGATACGAAAGGTTCATTCTAAGCTTAAGAAAACACATTGAAGCATTAATGCAGGTAATGATGCACTAATGAACCTATGGTTATGAATGGTATGCTCCATTTCTGCTAAAAAACACCCCTAAATCCTACACACTGTAGCTTTAAATCATCGGACGAGGTGTGAGAAAATATTACTGACATCAGGCCAAACTGATCACTTTTATGAGTACAGTTAATTCTGGTATGCACTGTCTTCAAGTATTATTGTAAACTAGGAAATATTGTATATGCACTAAACTCATTTCAAAAGAGAACTAGTTTGAAATCTGTAGGAAGTAGAAGGAGAATTAAAAAGGCTTCTTCATGTCACATTATGATGAACAGCAGTTGTACGCTGATTATTTTCCCCAGGATTTGCTGAAGCTACATTTTATGTAATATGAAGCATGAGTGTTTTTGGTGATTAGCTCACAGCAAAAAGGAGATGTCAATACTTTTGAATTATTATATTTTTGTATCTGTGCAGTATTGGAAAACATATTTGTTTGATTTATATTTATATGCAATTATTTCATTATCATTTTAATTGAACAAAAACTATGGTTCTCATTTGCATCATGGACTATTTGTGCTGTGCCTGATTTAGTCTTCAGTTGATGTGACTCATTTCTGCGTGCTTGATTGAATTTGGGCTGACAGGAATGTTTACATATTTTGTGTGTGTGTGTGTGTGTGTGTGTGTGTGTGTGTGTGTGTGTGTGTGTGTGTGTGTGTGTGTGTGTGTGTGTGTGTGTGTGTCCTGGATTTGAAGAAAAGCATGTACCTGCAGGCCTGTTTGAATCAAACAAAACGCCTTATGTTCTAGATGGTATTTTTTTATTTGTGCCTGTGACACAGACACAATCATTGTTACTTAGAGTGCCTGTTCCAACACGCTGCTAACTTATAAATAAAACACTGAAGTGATCATGGCTTTGAGTCTTAATTCAAAGAAGCATAGGAAACCGATCTTTCAGACTTGTTCCAAACAGGGTGTCTTTTAGAATAAAGAAAATATATGTAGTATTTAAATAAAGTGCATCCGGAAAGTATTTACAGCACTTCACTTTTTCCACATTTTGTTATGTTACAGCTAAATGTGAGGCATTGATGTGTAAAGCGATTTGAGGGTCTGATGCAGATGGAAAAGCACTATATAAATGCAGTCCATTTATTTTTGACTCACCTAAAACATTTAAATGATGCGTTTGGAATTATTTAGGCTTTTTTTAAAAAGATGGGAAACTTGACAAGATGCAGGTCGTTTGGAATGGCGTGGCTGCCGCTGCACTCTGCAAAACTGGTGAGAACATGTCTCAAATTACTTTTGCCAAGGCGGTACTCTGTCAATGAGTGACTCACTTTAAGTCACTCATTGAGAGTGACATTGTCTTCATGCTTACTGTATTGTTTTAAGAGTGTGATCAAACAGGTTCCAAATATGAGGGAACTAATTCTTGTTCCTTCATGTTTAATCTGGTAAATTTGCTGCTTATAAGCAGTAAAACAAATACTCTGGCTCTAGTAGAATCAGAAGAAGAAGAATACCTTAGTACCATACTGAATTGCAGCTTCTTATTTTCTATTTAAATTTTTGGTATAATTTCTTTGCATTATGCTGAATCGCATCGTATCACACCAAATCGCATCGTATCGCTTTGTGAGGAATTGAATTGAGATTCACACGTCTAGCAGATGGAATATTACATACTGGGTAAAACAAAGTTGTTTGTTTGATATAGTGCATCAAAGTTCACCAGATGCAGTAGGGTTTGTCCACATTATGTTTTTTTTTCCATTTGACAAGGTACAAGATTTTATCATTAATTGTGTTCATGTTGTCTATAAAAGCTGACTCACCCACTCTACATTTTTGCCATCCAAGCACAAGAAAGCATAAAAATCATTCATACGTATGCATTTTTTTTTATTTCTGCTGAAAAATATCACTTTTTGACTGTTCTTTTTTCTCTTACAGTTTGTTTATGTTTAGCCCAGTTTTTGGCACTTGTGCTTCTACCAGTTAATGAATTTTCCATTATAAGTAACATTAAAACAGTGTGTAAAATCCAATCTACAGCAGTGAGGTGATATATACTGTAGGTCCGGCAATGTTTAACTGTCGCAAAATAGCAAATTGAGTATTAGGCAATTAATAGATAATAGAATAAACAAAAACAATGTCATGCAATTAGCTAGAGTAATGAAAGCTTCACACACACAGTGAGAGGATGATAACAGCAGGTGAAGAGATGTAAGATGTCAAAGTAGACAAAACATGCTCAAACTTCACTATCTTGTTTGTATACTTGACTTCTATGAAATATACTAGAAAAGTAGGTTCAGAACCTGATGGTTGATTTTGTATTTTAGTTATAAAAAGAAAACACATTAGTGGCTCAAAGGCTTCTGATTCCTGTTGATTTTGCCAGGTACCCAAAATTTCTGCTAACTACACATAAAATACCTATTTTTAATACAACCCCAATTCCAATGAAGTTGGGACGTTGTGGAAAATGTAAACAAAAACAGAATACAATAATTTGCAAATCCTCTTCAACCTGTATTCAGTTGAATACACCACAAAGACAAGATATTTAATGTTCAAAATGATAAACTTTATTGTTTTTGTGCAAATATTTGCTCATTTTGAAATGGATGCCTGCAACACATTTCAAAAAAGCTGGGACAGTGGTATGTTTACCACTGTGTTACATCACCTTTCCTTCTACCAACACTCAGTAAGTGTTTGGGAACTGAGAACACTAATTGTTGAAGCTTTGTAGGTGGAATTCTTTCCCATTCTTGCTTGATGTACGACTTCAGTTGTTCAGCAGTCTGGGGTCTCCGTTGTCGTGTTTTGCGCTTCATAATGCATCACACATTTGCAATGGGCGACAGGTCAGGACTGCAGGCAGGCCTGTCTAGTACCTCTCTTTTACTATGAAGCCACGCTGTTGTAACAATTGCAGAATGTGGCTTTTATTGTCTTGCTGAAATAAGCAGGGACATTACCGAAAAAGACGTTGTTTGCCTGGATGTACCTTTCAGCATTCATGGTGCCATCACAGATGTGTAAGTTGCCCATGCCATGGGCACTAACACACACCCCCATACCATCACAGATGCTGGCTTTTGAACTTTGCGCTGGTAACAATCTGGATTGTGTTTTTCCTCTTTTGTCCGAAGGGGACAACGTCCATGATTTCCAAAAACAATTTGAAATGTAGACTCGTCAGACCACAGCACACTTTTCCACTTTGCATCTGTTCATTTCACATAAGCTCGGGCCCAGAGAAGGCGGCAGCGTTTCTGGATGTTGTTGATGTATGGCTTTTGCTTTGCATGGTAAAGTTTTAACTTGCACTTGTAGATGTAGCGACGAACTGTGTTAAGTGACAATGGTTTTCTGCAGTGTTCCTGAGCCCACGCGGTAAGATCCTTTACACAATGATGTCGGTTTTTAATGCAGTGCTGCCTGAGGGATCGAATGTCACAGGCATTCAGTGTTGGTTTTCCGCCTTGCCGCTTACGTGTAGAAAGTTCTCGAGATTCTCTGAATCTTCTGATTATATTATGGGCTGTAGATGATGGAATCCCTAAATTCCTTGTAATTGAACATTGAGAAACATTGTTCTTAAACTGTTGGACTATTTTTTACATGCAGTTGTTCACAAAGTGGTGATCCTCACCCCATCTTTCCTTGTGAACGGCTGAGCCTTTTGGGGATGCTCCTTTTATACCCAATCGACACTCACCTGTGGAATGTTACAAACAGGTGTTCTTTGAGCATTCATCAATTTTCCCAGTCTTTTGTTGCCACTGTCCCAACTTTTTTGAAACATGTTGCAGGCATCCATTTCAAAATGAGCAAATATTTGCATAAAAACAAAGTTTATCAGTTTGAACATTAAATATCTTGTCTTTGTGGTGTATTCAATTGAATATAGGTTGAAGAGGATTTGCAAATCATTGTATTCTGTTTTCATTTACATTTTACACAACGTCCCAACTTCATTGGAATTGGGGTTGTACCTATCGCTGCTATTGTCAGGTAACTGTCATTTTTTTCTCAGTGCTGGCTATTTTAACTAGGTTGGGGCCATAGATTTTATGTGCGCATATGCAAATATTTTAGGCACATTTTAAAGCAAGATACAGTTGTGTTTTTCTGTTTGAAAATGTCTAACTTGATTTTGATTAGTTTCTTTAATAAAATTTTTAGACTTTTCAAATACAGGTGCTGGTCATATAATTAGAATATCATGAAAAAGTTGATTTATTTCAGTAATTCTATTCAAAAAGTGAAACATATATTCATTCATTACACAGAGACTGATATATTTCAAATGTTTATTTCTTTTAATTTTGATGATTATAACTGACAACTAATGAAAATCCCAAATGTAGTATCTCAGAAAATTAGAATATTACTTAAGAACGATACAAAAAAAAAAGATTTTTCGAAATGTTGGCCAACTGAAAAGTATGAACATGAAAAGTATGAGCATGTATAGCACTCAATACGTAGTTGGGGCTCCTTTTGCCTAAATTACTGCAGCAATACGGCGTGGCATGGAGTCGATCAGTCTGTAGCACTGCTCAGGTGGTATGAGAGCCCAGGTTGCTCTGATCGTGACCTTCAGCTCTTCTGCACTGTTGGGTCTGGCAGGTCGCATCTTCCTCTTCACAATACACAATTTTCTATGGGGTTAAGGTCTGGCAAGTTTGCTGGCCAATTAAGAACAGGGATACCATGGTCCTTAAACCAGGTACTGGCAGCTTTGGGACTGTGTGCAGGTGCCAAATCCTGTTGGAAAATGAAATCTGCATCTCCATAAAGTTGGTCAGCAGCAGGAAGCATGAAGTGCTCTTCAACTTCCTGGTAGATGGCTGCATTGACCTTGGACCTCAGAAAACACAGTGGACCAACACCAGCAGATGACATGGTGGCCCAAACCATCACTGACTGTGGAAACTTTACACTGGACCTCAAACAATGTGGATTCTGTGCCTCTCCTCTCTTCTTCCAGACTCTGGGACCTTGATTTCCAAAGGAAATACAAAATTTACTTTCATCAGAGAACATAACTTTGGACCACTCAGCAGCAGTCCAGTCCTTTTTGTCTTTAACGCAGGCAAGACGTCAAGTCAGCAGTCTTCCCCATGATTGTGTAGCTGACACAACTAGACTGAGAGACCAGTTAAAGGCCTTTGCAGGTGTTTTGAGTCAATTAGCTGATTAGAGTGTGCCACCAGGTGTCTTCAATATTCAACCTTTTCACAATATTCAAATTTTCTGAGATACTGAATTTGGGTTTTTCATTAGTTGTCAGTTATAATCATCAAAATTATAAGAACTAAACACTTGAAATATATCAGCCTGTGTGGAATGAATGTATACATTATACATGTTTCACTTTTTGAATGGAACTACTGAAATAAATCAACTTTTTCATGATATTCTAGTTATATGACCAGCAGCTGTAAAGCTGTTCTTACACCTGGCTGGGTTTGCCTTAGCTCTGCGCAGTAACCGACCTCGCTACAACTCTGATTTCCCCAAGCAACTCTTACCTGACTGTATTCAGTTCATTTCAGTTTATTTATACAGTGCCGTATCACAATGTGTCATTTAAAGCACCAAACATAAGCAAAGTTGAACCCTTACCTACCCCATGAGCAAGCGCATTTTTGGATTATAGGAAGAAACCTCAAGCAGACCAGACTCAGTGGGCTGACCATCTGTTATGGCCATACTAATACAACAAAAGCACAATGCAGAACATGCACTGACAGAAATGTCCAACTAAACAATGCACACAGTCAGTCCAGTGTTCACTGTGACAGATGCTTGAAAAGGAAACCAGGAGGTGAAGATGAGCGTATCAGTAAAATAGACTGCAACTAGTTAGGACTCCCCCCCCCCCCCCCCCAGAAAAGATGCCTCCATATCCTGCAAGCAAATTTCTGGATTTCAACATTTCAGGATTTCTCAATCCAATTCATTTCAGACATGTTCACATTCTTTAATTCCTTTAGTTCAGACTTTCTTTGTAGATCCTCAGATTGTCCTCAGTGTTAACAAGTCCTTCCCCATTCTGTGGCTGGACAGAAAACAGAAATGTAAAACATCTGCTACATCAACTTCAGGCATGGCATCTCGCGGTCAATCTGGCTTCCCATTGTTCACATACGCCACTCCAGCGCATTTCCCTCTGCACCTCAGACAGAGAGAAAAAGAGCAGAATCAGTTGGCCGGAAAACTACACCTAAGGTATAAGTCATCAGCAGTAAGTCAACAGGAAAGCAGAGAGAATATTAAGGTGATCGTTGGCCGCTAGCCCTAACAGCCCCAGAAATTAAATAAAGTTGAGGCTGAGACCTGTTTCATTACTAATTAAATGAATTTAAAAGGATAGGAAGCACAGTTCCAGAATATGTCGGTATGCTAGCCATACAAAAGGGAAAATACGAGGTCTGTAAGAAAAGTAACAGACCTTTTTATTTTTTGCAAAAAGTATATGGATTTGAATCGTGTGATTGCATCAGCCAAGCTTGAACCTTTGTGCGCATGCGTGAGTTTTTTCATGCCTGTCGGTTGCGTCATTCGCCTGTGAGCACGCCTTGTGGGAGGAGTGGTCCAGCCCCCTCGTCGGATTTTCATTGTCAGGAAATTGGCTGATCGACTGCTGCTTTGCTTCATCAAAATTTTTTCAGAAATTGTGAGAGACAGCCAAGTGGAAACCATTTGGAAAATTCAGATGGCTTTCGGTGAAGATCTAATGGGGATCACACAGATTAAGGACAATTACAACTGGATTAAAGATTGCCCACAGCGGCGGATGGCGCACCGAGCAGCGATCGACAGGCTCAAACGACCAGATCATTTCCAAAGTGACCGCTTTGTTGATCCGGGACGTCGTCTGACTACCAGAGAAATGGCAAGACAGCTGGACATAGCACTTTTTTGGCACATTCCACTGTTACAGGAGTTTTTGTAATGGAAAGAGGAGCAGAGAAATTCGCCATGGAGCCGCTCATGGCGCGGGATGGAAACACCTCCGTGTTGGTCTCACAGGACAAGCCCTGACATGCCCAGCTCTTGCACCATTTGGAAGATTCAAACGGCTTTCGGTGGCTTTTCAGTCGTGTGACTATCCGAGAAATTGTGGACATGGACATGCCACAACATGTCCTGTGAGGCCTCATCACAGCGTTGCTTTTTGTTCTGTGCCCTGCGCCTCTGTCCCGACGCGCGAAGTCCTCCGCACGTCTTTTCATGACAAAAAACTCCTGTAACAGTGGAATGTGCCGTTCATTTCCAAAGTAAACACTTTGTTGATCCGGGACGTCATCTGACTACCACAGAAATGGCAAAAGAGTTTGACATCAGCACTTTTTCGGCATGAAAAGATGTGTGGAGGAATTCGCGCGTCGGGACGGAGGCGCAGGGCACACAACAAAAAGCAACGCCGTGATGAAGCCTCACAGGACATGTTGTGGCATGTCCAGGTCGTCCAGAATTTCTTGGATAGTCACACGACTGAAAAGCCACCGAAAGCCATCTGAATCTTCCGAATGGTGCTTTCGTCCCGCACCATGAGCGGCTCCGTGGCGAATTTCTCCGCTCCTTTTTCCATTACAAAAACTCCTGTAACAGTGGAATGTGCCGAAAAAGTGCTATGTCCAGCTGTCTTGCCATTTCTCTGGTAGTCAGACGACATCCCGGATCAACAAAGCGTTCACTTTGGAAATGATCTGGTCTTTTGAGCCTGTCGATCGCCGCTCGGTGCGCGGCGCGCCATCCGCCGCTGTGGGCCGTCTTTAATCCAGCTGTAATTGTCCTTAATCTGTGTGATCCCCATTAGATCTTCACCGAAAGCCATCTGAATTTTCCAAATGGTTTCCACTTGGCTGTCTCTCACACTTTCTGAAAAAATTTTGATGAAGCAAAGCGGCAGTTGGTCAGCCAATTTCTTGACAATGAAAATCCGACGAGGGGGCTGGACCACTCCTCCCACAAGGCGTGCTCACAGGCGAATGACGCAACCGACAGGCGTGAAAAAACTCACGCATGCGCACGAAGGTTCAAGCTTGGCTGATGCAATCACACATGATTCAAATCCATATAGTTTTTGCAAAAAATAAAAAGGTCTGTTACTTTTCTAACAGACCTCGTAAATCTGGACTTAAAAGTCTCTAGAGAATCAGACTGTTTTATCTCTCAGGAGATCATTCCACAAAACAGGGGCATGATAAGAGAAAGCTCTCTGACCCGCAGACTTTTAATTCACCCTAGGGACACAAAGTACTCCTGCGCCCTGAGAAAGCAGAGCCTGGGCAGGTACGTAGGGTTTAATTAGGTCATCTAAGTAGGGAGCTGCTAGTGTGAATAATTTTGTAGGTTAATAGCAGAACCTTACAATCCAACCTCACAGAGACAGGAAGCCATGAAAGATGCCAAAATGGGTGCAGTGTGGTTGAACTTTGTGCTTCTTGTCAAGAGTCTGGCAACAGCATTTTGAACCAACTGGAGACCCCTAGTGCTAGACTGTGGTAAACCAGAAAATAGAACATTGCAGTAGTCCAATTTAGAAGAAACAAATGCATCAGGGTCTCAGCATCAGCCATAGACAGGATAGGACAAATTTTCACTATATTTTGCAGGTGAAAGACAGCAGTCCTCGTAATATCTCTAATGTGGAGGTCAAAGGACAACGTAGGATCAAAAATCATCCCAAGGTTACTCACTTTGTCAGTGTGATGTATGACACACGAGCTTAGGCTAAACGTTATCTGGTCAAATTGATGCCGATGTCTCGCTGGACCAAAAACCATCATTTCGGGCTTGTCCGAGTTTAAAAGTAAGAAGTTGCTGGACATCCAGCAGCCAACCTTTCCCAACTGATCTGCGCCAAAACAGCAGACATCCACTGAGAAAAAAACGAGCCGTGCCAACCGCTGGTCTGGAAAAACTCAGCCAGGTGTGAGAACTGCTTTACATTAAAAAAAAAAAAAAAAAAGAACAAAACCTACATTTTAATCAGAATTCTATGATGCCAAAAATGTTTGCGCAGTGCCGTGTGTAATGTTGACAGTCTATGTTTGGGGCTGTGTCATCCGAGGGATGAAGTGCATGGCCAGGCTGTGCTCGTCTTCCACGGGCTGCTGTGACAGATCATTGGTCTGCCGAATGCTGCTGAGGGTGCAGCCCTGGCGAGGACACACTGTGTAGCGAGAGAGAAGCGTCACCAAGATGGCCTTCATCATCACCATGGCGATATGTTTTCCCACGCAGGAACGAGGCCCACACCCAAAGGGCTGGAAGAAGCGGTTGGGAACCTGCAGAAACAGAACGTTAAGGACTCGTTTCTTCCCGAGAGGCACATTATAAAATGTTTATGACGTACTGTTTTGTCAAAGTTATTCAGGCAGAATTCATTAGGTTTTGAGAAGAATTCCGTCTTATGCATAAGGCCGATGTTGAGAATGATGTTGGTTCCCTTCCTAATCTTCATGCCTTCGATGTCGTCGTCTTCGAGAGCCTTTCGCATTGTGAAGTCAACCACAGGATGAAACCGCAAAGACTCGTTGATGAACTTCTCCAGCACTTCTAATCTTTGGTAATTAACATTTTCTGTTTGTTTGTCACCTGCAGAGAGAAATGTGTGTCTCTTGGGTTATTGTACCATAATTTCTCATTATATTACATGTGTGGCTGTTTACCCAGAATGGCATTCATTTCGTCCACTATTGTCTGCTCTACTTCAGGATTTTGCTTCAGCAGGATCAGCATGAAGAAGAGGCTAATCGACAGAGTGTCTGGTGCTGCGATCACCATCTCCAGTACGCACTGCCTCACATTGTCTGCTGATAGGTCCCCATGGTTCTGTGCAGCAGAAAAATGATTAACACAAAAAAATCAGGACAAAAAGTATCAAATTGTCAATGCAGACAGACCTGGGCCAAGATGAGCTCTGTTGCAAAGTCAAGATTGTCATCCAACTTCTCTGATTCATTAATGAGCTTTCTTTTAATATCAATAAGACTGTCCATCACATCTTGTAGGTCTTGGCTGTTGGCAAAAAAGAAGAGATTGCATTACAGAAATCCCAAGCCAAATGCTGAAACACTCCTGAATGTGGTTCTTACGCTGCCTTCTTGTGTTTGTTGTACAGCCAACCAATCTTGAAGAATATATCAGGTTTGATCAGAACTGTCTGCCAAGTCTCAAAGTAGTGATGGATTTTCATCAGCAGCTCCTTTTCTAAGGTGTAAAAAAAGAAGACAAATCACTCAGCAGCTCCTTGGCAATAACTGGAACATGTTTACTGTTGGAAGACCAGTGAGTGTGAGCTGACCGTTGAGAGGCACCCCGAGGAATAGCTTGTTGGAAATGTCCACCACAATAGCTCTCAGCAGGTTGAGAGAGTCCACATAGCCAGACGGATCGGTCAGGTCTCTGAGGCAATCCAGATGTTTGGTTGTGGAGTTTACACAGATTTCCACTGTCCTCTGGAGACCAGGGCCTGTGAGAGCTGCAAAACCACAGCAAAGATGTTCAAAACTAAAGCACTGCAAGATCAGATACAAATGTGCAAGAATTTGCCTTTGATGGCTGAAAACGACAAATCATGGATATGAAGGTTAGTCATAAATGTAAAAATTGAATCATATTACATATACACCAAACTTTCAGACTGAATTTTTACCAGTTTTTGTTGTTAACTGATGTGCCAAGTCAGAATATCTGTAATTTCTGTATAAACCTATGAGAAATAATAGTAAAGGGGCAGCTTTTGTGAAATTTTTATTTACTATATCTGATTTTCAGTGGCTTCAGAAATGTTCATTTACTTTTTTCATGAATCAGATTATTATGACAGTCTAATAAGCTTCTAACAGTAGTTTGCAAGTATTTTTCCACAACATGTGTAAATCAGTCAGGTTTGCTCAGTCCACTTCACAAGTTTTTATTTACTCCTTTATTTCTTTTTAATGATATTCTGGTCAGGGCTTTGGGTTGACCACTGCCACACTTTCACTTTGTTCTCTACAAACTGTTATGTCACAGGTTTGGTAGTATGGTAACGATAGCCCATTAGAAGACCCAGTTACAGTCATCTTTTGTAGTTCTGTCTGATTAATTTTTCAGATGATCCTCCTCCTTTATGATGTCATTTGTTTTACGAAATGCACCAGTCCCCCACAACGTGATCCCAGATGACACACAAGTTCTTTGGAATAAGAGCTTCAGCCTTTTTTTACTCCATGCATTCATCAATATGGATGAATACGTAGTTCCATTTTTACCTGACCAGTTAATATTCCTCCATTCTTTGTCCTGGTGATCAATTGCAAACTAAAATCATTATGTTCCCAATATTCTTATATTTTTGCCTAGGTTTCATTATTTGGTTTTTCCCAGTGTCTTAAACCGAGGGGGGAAAAAGCACTGGCTTTACATGCAGACCCTTAAATACAACCACAATTCCCCCAACTAACATTTAATTATGACAATTATGCTCCTTTTGATTTGTCACATTTTTATTCAGGGTCACAACAGCAGATCCAGTACTGATCTGCAAACTGATTTAGCAGATATTTCACGCCTGATACTTTTGCTGACACAATTCCAGATATACAGAGAGAATGGGGGCACAGCTGGCCTAGAACTGGGGACCTTCTGTTTGGGAAGCATGTGTGCCAACCTTGCGCGTAGCCAAGGGTGGGCCTGGATGGGCCTGGGCCCGCCCACTTGTCAGCCAGGCCCGCCCCATCCAATGAGAAGGCTGAGTCGACCCTCGACAGTCACCTGTTGTTGCCTCATTGTATTCCTATGATATGGTATTGCATTAGCACTGAGCGACAATTAATACATTTTGTCAAAAAAATCTGGTTCATCTTCTGTGATTTTTATTAATTCATTTTCAGAGTACAGTGGTCCCTCACTATAACACAGTTCACCTTTCGCGGCCTCGCAGTTTCGCGGATTTTTTAAGTGCAATTTTGCATGCTTTTTTTTTTTTTAACGGCGCATTGTGTTCTGTGTCCTTATCAGGCGGGCCGTTCGCGGCACCGGTCGGCATCACCGCGATTGCTGTCACTGCCTCCGATGCGCTTTCTGCGGGCTCGGTAAATGCAGCAGCGGGCCACCTCCTCCTGTCTGCTGTGCGGAATTGCGCCAAATCTGGCAACAGGTCCAGAGACTACGCTCGCTGTTTTGATCCAGATGTTGATCGCAGCCGCAGAGCTCCATGGCCACTGAGAGAGGACTTGGATTCGTTGCGGGTCCCGCATCCGTACCTCCGGAGGCAGTGAGCGAAGGGAGAGCTGTGCATTGTGTTCTGCGTGTGTCTGTTTATAATCTTCTCGCACAGAAGAAAAAAGAGAGTGTTTACACAGGAGAGAAAAGTGAGAAAATGTTAATGCCTGTTTGAGAAAAGTGTGTAGTGAGGGGTTTTACAGCCTTAAAACATCTATAATAATTGTAAAGAATAGCGCTGACTACTTCGTGGATTTCGTTTATCGCGGGTTATTTTTGAACGTAACTCCCGCAATAGATGAGGGAGCACATTTTTCCTCAAATAAATAGTCTTCTGTTGGCCCTCATCACAATGCCAATAACAACATGCACTGTCGAACGGCTGTTTTCTCCTGTTAAATGGGTAAAAACGTCCACCAGAACATCCATGTTGACTCACAGACTGAATGCACTCTCCGTGCTTTCCCTTGAACGAGAACTGACCGAATCGTTGGACTATGATGACGTGATAAGAGAGTTCAACAAAAACCCCGTCGTCTCCTGCTGTAGCATTAAAAAGAATCATCAAATGTAAGTGTGAGACCATTAATTACTTTTTTCTCTCTAAATAGGCCTAATTGTTAATATTATATTAAACTGCCACAAATCATGTTGGTGTCCGTTCTGATGGTTTTTAATTTGGCCGCCGAGCCATGGTTTCCATTGTTTATCAACTTCATAATTTGGCCGCTGAGCCAACCTGTTTTCATGTTGCGGATATATTTTGAATTTTTATTTTAAAGGACTTTACATAACTAAGCATTGCGTTGCTGCTTGCATTGTCCATGGGGTGCTTGTGTCTGACACTTTGCGTCTGTGTAACTGTGCACACAGCGTCTGTGCAGTTGGCTGAGATGTGTTCATCATTAAACTTGGAATTCATTTTTGAAACAATGCCTTATTTAAATACCTATTGACGTTTTGGGTTTAGGCTGAGCCAAGTAGGCTACCAGACTTGCACTGAATGTGTGTGTGTGTGTGTGTGGCGCTGCACTGCAGCTTGCATTATCCATGAAGAGTACTTGTGTCTGACGTGTCGCGTCTGTGTGCTCACTTTGCCAGTGCTGTAGGCTAAGTGATAACGTTGCTTGCGATGTCCAAACGAGGCACACTTTTTCAAACGGTGTATTATAATACCTACACCTTACCTACATCCCCAAAGGTTGGGCCCGTCTGATTTTTTCTGGGCCCACCCATTTTATGATTTCTGCCTACGCCCCTGGTGCCAACCACTTGTGTCGCCATGCCACTCCTTCTAAGATTCTTAAATTAAGTCCCTTTGGCTGCTCCCTTGTTTTTTCACTCAGGGTCACTACAGCAGTTTCAAGTTGTTTCTGCATGTTGATTTGGCACAAGTTTTACACCGCATGCCCTTCCTGACACAACTCCACATTACACAGAGAAATGTGGAACCGGAAACCTGCAACCTGCAATGAAACCAAGCGCACTGACCACTTGGCCACCACCCCAGCTCTGAGATTCTAAAAGTAATAACATAAATTTCAGGAATCATGTTGAAATCTTGTTTATACTTCTATGCTGTTTCAAAAGGCAGTCAACACGGTGTACATAAACCTATGACCCATTGTGAAGAAAGACTGTACTAAATCTATGTGTTAATTATTTTAGAATAACTCTGTACAGAGGGGAAAGACATTCTAATGAACTTAACATCCTTGTTGTTTGGTCACATGAAATGTGTGGCATTTTGAAAAATTGTATTTAACAGTTTTTAGTCAAGGTGTATATAAACATATGATTTTTTTAATTTTTTTTTTGTAATTTATTCTTTATTGTCTTTTCCACTTTGTAGAATTACAGAAGACAAAAATAACATTGTTGAAAATAGTAATAAGTAAAGAAAACAAAAAAACAACAACAAATATTAACAACAAACGAACTTCAGTCGATACTTCAGTCGATCTAAGTAATGATCCTTAAATTACTATCCTTCCAAACTTTTATACACAACGTACAATCTTCTATGCCCCATACATGTACCAACACACACAGACCTATAAATACATACATGAACTTCTATCTATATCTACATATACTGATATTTAACCCTCCAGACATCTCAACCAATCCTAAACAAAATCAGTTCTGTGTTGTCTAATATATTTTAACCATCCTTCCCAGATACTGTTAAATTTTTCAACTTCCAATCTTAGTGATGCTGTTAATTTCTCCATATTATAAATGCTTAACATTACATCAAACCATTCTTCCACTTTAGGCAGCAGATCACTTTGCCATCTTCTGGTTATTACTTTTTTACTAGCCAATAGCATAATTCTTATAAATTTATAATCGTCTCCTCTTTTTAAATTCAAATGTTTCAACTTTCCCAAGATACATCATTTCAAACTGAATTGGTAACTTAATTTTCATCACCTCATCAATTACTTTTTTAATTTCTGTCCAATAATGAGATATTAAAGGGTATCCCCAGAAGACATGAAAGTGATCTGCGTTAGTAGCACCACAGGATCGCCAGCACTTGGTATCTCCATACGTTCTCTGAGCTGGAGTAGCAAAAAAACAAATTATATTCATCCATCCATATTCCCTCCAGAACAGTGAGTTAGTGGTTTTCCATTGGTAGCTATTCAAGTCTCCCCAATCCTCTCTTGATACCTCAATATTTGCTTCCCTCATAAACATATGATCTTAACTGTTAGATGTTAAGTGTTAGCTAAGCTGACATCAATTACAGGCAACCCCTCACACCCTTTACATGAGACTGTGGGAGCCTTAAGCAGCTCCTTCAGTAATAAATTCCTGCACCCTCTGTGCAAAACAGAATGCCTCCACAGGTCATTTATTCCAACTGCAGTCAGACTGTATAATACCTCATAATATTTCTAGCACCATAATCACCTGCTGATTTTGTTTCTAGCACCGTAATCACCAGCTGATTTTACACTATCCACTACCTCTACTGACACCTTTTGTACTTTATTACATGCACAATTGTGCAATTTATCCTGTGCAATAATTTTACCATATCTACACATACTTAGGGCTAGGTACCGAACTTCAGTTCTTTTGTGGCACCGACTGAAATACTTCGGTAGTACCGAGTATTGAAACATGCCTCGTCTTTCGGTGCTAAGTTTCGGTACCCAGAGGTTAATCACGTGCAAAAAGAGTGGTCCGCAACGACCAACATCCAACATCCAACAATGTGCATCACTTGGAAGCTTGAAGCAATAAAGCACAGTTCTGACCCACCGCTTTGGTTATTTGCTTCGCTGCCTTTCAGAAGCGGCAAATCCGCTTCTTAACCCCTCTCAGAGCAATTAAAATATGTCAATCATGAGTCACTTTTGTGCGGATTAAAGTCACTAACTTGGAACTCCTGTCTTATTGTGAGAAAGAAACAAGAATCTTCCTCCGTTCTGTTCAAACAGCTCCAAATGCTGCGCAACTCCCTGCCAAGTCACGTTAGAAAGATAGAGATCGATCAAAATGTTTTTTTTTCTCCCAAAATTAGACGTCCTGCTCTGACGTGCAGCAGCTGGCTGAGCTCAGCTTAGAGATATGGAGAGACTTTCATGCCAAAATGTCTGAAAGGAAATGTTTTTGACAAAAACAAGTGTTTTCAAGTGTTCTTTTGCACTGGAAATTATTTGTTGGTTATTTTTCTGTAAGAAAACCGCTTGGAGTGGAAAATTACCAAAGCTGAAAAATAAAACTCAAGATTTTTACTATGTGTAATGTAATTTTCTTTTTGTTAGAATTGATCTTATGAAACTGGTATCGAACAAAGTATCCTTCAGGAACTGGTATCAAAGTGAAGGTATCTGTATTGGTACCGGTATTGAAATTTTTTCTATTTTTCACGTAATCTGTTCACATTGGTATTTATGGACATACCAGCAAACATTGCAATATACTTTAGTCACATTTTATGTAAATGTTTTTCTTTTTCTTTACTACTGTACGACTCTTGGTGCTGCTACAAGTGATTTCCCCCACTGTGGGATCAGTCAAGTTCATGTTAAACTGTATTCCACAGAATTTGTGTGATAATCCTCACCTTTAGTAAAGTATGTTCGTGCTTTTTTCCACAGTGGTACATCATTATTAAAAATGATACCTCTCCCTTCCATTCCAATACATTCCAACCCTTTTTTGCTCCCAAATCGGGACACATAGTGAGGGCTCCTCAGGATGTGATACACTTTTGATGACCTGCAAGAGAAAGAGTTTATTTTGGCATTAATGATGACGTACTGTTTAAACTGTGAAGACTTTTGTTTCTCTGATCGACTTGCTTGCTGATAATGAGGGTTTCCTCGCCATTAATCCAGACGCGGACAGTACTGCCGTATTTGTTATTGTAGTAGTTGCATGCAGTTCCTATCCCAGTCCAGATAAATCTGCTGTAAGACAGAATGGGACCGAGACCTGCACAGAAATAAGGCCCTGGCAGACAGACTGAGGTGAGTCACCATTCTCACTTTAATGATTTAATCACTAATGTGACACATTAAATCGAAGTTAGCCTCAGTTTTTGTTTCTCAATTGTTACAAAACACATAATATTTCAAACATGTTGCTGCTGTCAGAGGTGAACTGTCTTACCTGGTATGTTTGGCTGGTCTGAGCGCCTCCATATGGTGAGGAGCAGCAGGAGGAGCAGCAGAAGCAGGAGTGCAGTGCCTGTACATGCTGAGTTGGCCTCCATAGTGCTGATGAACGACTGCGGTGTCTTCAAATCTCCAGTCAGACACACACCAGAGGAGGCACAGTGTGTATATTTGACCATTTATTTGAAAGAATCTGCTTCAGCCAGAAATCATCCATATGTCAGAACTTTAAACTCTGGGCAGCCTTTCATTAATTACAATGCTTTTGTCCTATAGTTCTGGAATGCAACACTTTTGAAACCGGTTCAATGGCGTACAAGTGTGAAAGGCCCAGTCTCAATGTCTCCCCTAAACCCTGACCCCAGAACCCTCACAGATTTAAAGGGTCTCACATGGAAAGTGATTGAGTGCAAGAGGCTGCAAGGGTTCAATATGGTATAAATACTTGGAATGGGACAGCAAGTTGAGACATATCACATTAAAAAAATAAGTAGGCATGTTTATGAGCTTTGTGCATTTTAATTGATGATAAGATTTTCATGCATTTGGACTGCAAACATTTAACACAAATCAACTTAATGTCGGCATATTTGTCTCTTAAACTCATTCATATGAGTTTGAAACAAATTGGATTTATTGATGATAAATACAGAGACTCTGTCTGCGCTCCTATCCTCACCTATGGTCATTAATTTTGGGCAGTGACTGACAGAACAATTTTGTGGATTCAGGCAGCTTACAGTGCATGTGGAAAATATTCACAGTGCTTCACTTCGTCCACATTTTCTTATGTTACAGCCTTATTCCAAAGTGGAGAAAATAATTTTTCCCTCAAAATTGTACTCACAACACCCCGTAATTTTTGCAAATTTATAAAAAAAATGAAACAGGAAATCACATGCACATAAGTATCCACACCCTTTGCTCAATACTTTCTTGATGCACCTTTGGCAGCAATTACTGTTGTGTGGGCCGCTGAAGAGGAGGTACTGCTGGCCCACCACCACCAGATGGTGCCCTGCTTGGAGTGCGGGCTTCAAGCACAAGAGGGCGCCAGAGCCACTGGGAGTGACAGCCGTCACTCATCCTCAACACCAGCTGTCACTCATTCATCTCATCACCATCACCATAAAGGCCGGACGGCAACTCCACCTCCTTGCCGAGAAATCTTCTACGATTAGAGGTAATTCTCTGCTGTGATCACGTATTAATCTACTATTGTTCTGTGTGCAGTTGCAAACCCGTGAAGACCCAGGAGAGGGACAAACGGGAGCTTCACAAGTAAAGACGTTGCTGGGTGTGAGGACTCACACTCACCACCTTCTGTTTCTGTCTGCCAGCAGTACCAGGGCCGACAACAGAGGACAGAGACCACCTGGGGACTCAGGGCTTGGCGGCTTCGGTGTTCTTCAGGCCGTTGGTGGTAGAAGCGGTGTGGGCCCCGGCTCTTCGTTCATCCGAGGTCTCCTATCTTCAAGCCTGCCCGCAGTCCTCTTGTGTATGATTGGCATTACTCTTGTTTATATTCCGTTGTGTTTTTTCGCAACATTAAATTGTTACTCCTTCTCTTATCCATTGTCCGTTCATTTGCGCCCCCTGTTGTGGGTCCGTGTTACGACACCTTCCCAACAGGATTTCTCGGCCATTCGTCATGGATCCCGAGGGGCGTCAACCACAGCTTGAACAGCCAATGGGAGAACAAGGAGCGCAGGCGTCAGCAGGAGGCGTGGTAAGTGATCTGCAGCAAATCCTTACCGCTTTCACTGCTCAGTTACAGCTGGTAACCGAGCAAAATGCAATCCTCAATCAGAGGATGGAGGCTCTCACCGCCAGAGTGGAAGCACGCGAGTCGAGCGTCGCTGCAGTGTCTCCTCCTGCTGGCCCGGGGCCTAATGTAGATGTTCCATTGGCCGTTCAACTACCCCCCCCACCGTCCCCTGAAGCTTACATAAGTCCTCCCGAACCGTACGGAGGCTGTGTGGAAACATGCGCAGACTTCTTAATGCAGTGTTCGCTCGTTTTTTCACAGCGTCCAGTCATGTACGCAGCAGACGCCACCCGGGTGGCTTATGTAATTAATCTGCTTCGAGGTGAGGCACGCGCTTGGGCTACAGCGCTCTGGGAACAGCAGTCATGGCTTCTGACGTCATACGCTGGGTTTATACGGGAATTCAAACAGGTGTTTGATCATCCCAACAGAGGCGAGACCGCCTCGACCGTGCTGCTGTCACTGAGACAGGGGCGTCGGAGCGCAGCTGATTACGCTGTCGACTTCCGCATCGCGGCTGCGAGGTCGGGTTGGAATGACGTTGCGCTCCGCGCTGCCTTCATAAGCGGACTGTCTCCAGTACTGAAGGAGCATTTACTGGCTAAGGACGAACCGCAGACTTTCGACGGGCTTGTCACTCTGGTTATACGCTTAGACAACCGCTTGAATGAACACCGTCGGGAGCAGGCCGGGGGGCGTGGCCGGGCATAAGCCGTCCCTCTCTCTTCCGGGTCTGAAAGGGTGACGTCGTCCCCACGCTCCATTGCCAGTGGGCTCCGTGTGGCAACAGCTCCCCCTGCTGACGAAGCTATGGACACGAGCAGGGCCAAAGTGAGATCTGATATCAGACAAAGGAGACTGGCCCGCGGGGAATGTTTTTACTGTGGCTCATGTGAACACATGTTAAAAGACTGCCCCAAACGGTCAAACACCAACGCCCGTCCTTAGAAACTGGGCTAAGGGTGGGCCATAACATGTGCACGGGGAAACCCCGCAAATCAGCACGAATCCCAGTGTTAATCCTGAGTGGGGATTTAACCCTTCACGCCCCAGCACTGGTGGACACGGGGTCCGAAGGGAATCTGTTGGATAGCAGATGGGCAAAGGAAGTGGGGCTCCCTCTAGTGGCTCTGCCTTCGCCCTTGAAGGTACGGGCACTAGATGGCACTCTACTCCCGCTAATCACACACCGGACCCAGCCTGTGACCCTGGTTGTGTCTGGGAATCACCGGGAGGAGATAGTGTTTTACGTGACACCTTCTACCTCCCGAGTGATTTTGGGTTTTCCTTGGATGGTGAAGCACAATCCCCGGATCGATTGGCCGTCTGGGGCCGTGGTGCAGTGGAGCGAAACCTGCCACCGGGAGTGTTTAGGATCCTCGGTTCCTCCCGGGATCACGGCTAAGGAGGAGGTTAAAATCCCTCCCAATCTGACGGCGGTGCCAGGGGAGTACCATGATCTGGCTGACGTCTTCAGCAAAGATCTGGCGCTCACTCTTCCACCGCACCGACCGTACGATTGTGCCATTGATTTGATTCCGGACGTTGAGTACCCGTCCAGTAGACTGTACAACCTCTCACGTCTGGAACGCGAATCAATGGAGACCTACATCCGGGACTCCTTGGCCGCCGGGTTGATCCGGAACTCCACCTCCCCGATGGGTGCTGGTTTCTTTTTTGTGGGTAAGAAAGACGGCGGACTTCGTCCATGCATCGATTACAGGGGATTGAACGAGATCACGGTTCGCAATCGATACCCATTGCCCCTCTTGGATTCGGTGTTCACACCCCTGCATGGAGCCAAGATATTCACCAAACTCGATCTTAGGAATGCGTACCACATAGTTCGGATCCGGAAGGGAGACGAATGGAAGACGGCATTTAACACCCCGTTAGGTCATTTTGAGTACCTGGTCATGCCGTTTGGTCTTACCAATGCGCCCGCGACGTTCCAAGCATTGGTTAACGACGTCTTGCGGGACTTCCTGCATCGGTTTGTCTTCGTATACCTGGATGATATACTCATCTTTTCCCCGGATCCTGAGACCCATGTCCGACATGTACGTCAGGTCCTACAGCGGTTGTTAGAAAACCGGCTGTTTGTGAAGGGCGAGAAGTGTGAGTTTCACCGCACTTCTTTGTCCTTCTTGGGGTTTATCATCTCCTCCAACTCCGTCACCCCGGATCCGGCCAAGGTTGCGGCGGTGAGGGATTGGCCCCAACCAAAAAGCCGTAGGAAGCTGCAACAGTTCCTCGGCTTTGCAAACTTCTACAGGAGGTTCATTAAGGGTTACAGTCAGGTTGTTAGCCCCCTGACCGCCCTGACCTCCACCAAAGTCCCCTTCACCTGGTCGGACCGGTGCGAAGCCGCGTTTAGGGAGTTGAAACGCAGATTTTCGTCTGCTCCAGTTCTGGTGCAGCCTGATCCTAATCGCCAGTTTGTAGTGGAGGTGGACGCCTCAGACTCAGGAATAGGAGCCGTGCTGTCCCAGAGCGGGGAGTCCGATAAGGTTCTCCATCCTTGTGCCTACTATTCCCGCAGGTTGACCCCCGCTGAACGGAATTATGACGTGGGCAATCGAGAACTCCTCGCGGTGAAGGAGGCTCTAGAAGAGTGGAGACACCTGTTGGAGGGAGCTACGGGGCCTTTCACGGTTTTTACGGACCACCGGAACCTGGAGTACATCCGGACCGCCAAGCGGCTGAACCCCAGGCAAGCCCGCTGGTCCCTGTTCTTCGCGCGCTTTGACTTCCGGATCACCTACCGCCCCGGGACCAGGAATCAACGATCCGATGCATTGTCCCGGGTGCACGAAGAGGAGGCCAAGGCCGAGTTGTCGGACCCCATCGACACCATCCTTCCCGAGTCCACTGTCGTGGCCACCCTCACCTGGGACGTGGAGGAGATCGTCCGGGAGGCCCAGGCAAAGAACCCGGACCCGGGAGACGGTCCGAAGAACAGACTCTACGTCCCACCAGAGGCTAGGGCTGCCGTCTTGGACTTCTGCCACGGATCCAAGCTCTCCTGTCATCCCGGAGTGCGTAGGACCGTGGCAATAGTCCAGCAGCGCTTCTGGTGGGCGTCACTGGAAGCCGACGTCCGGGACTACGTCCAGGCCTGCACCACCTGTGCCAGGGGCAAGGTGGACCATCACAAGACCAGGGGTCTCCTCCAACCCCTGCCTGTGCCTCATCGCCCCTGGTCCCACATCGGCCTGGACTTCGTCACGGGCCTCCCGCCGTCCCAGGGCAACACCGCCATACTGACGGTAGTGGACCGATTCTCCAAGGCGGCCCACTTCGTGGCCCTCCCGAAGCTCCCGACGGCCCAGAAGACGGCAGACCTCCTGGTCCGCCACGTCGTGCATCTGCATGGGATACCGTCGGACATCGTCTCGGATCGTGGTCCCCAGTTTTCCTCACAAGTCTGGAGGAGTTTTTGTAAGGAGCTGGGGGCCACCGTACGTCTCTCGTCCGGGTATCACCCACAGACGAACGGCCAGGCAGAGCGGGCGAACCAGGACCTTGAACAGGCTCTTCGTTGTGTCACCTCCGCGCACCCGGCGGCCTGGAGTAACCATCTGGCCTGGATCGAGTACGCTCACAACAGCCAAGTATCTTCTGCCACCGGCCTCTCCCCCTTTGAAGTGTGTCTGGGCTACCAGCCCCCGTTATTCCCACTTGTGGAGGGAGAGGTCGGGGTACCCTCAGTCCAGGCCCACCTGCGGAGGTGCCGCCGGGTGTGGCGGACCGCCCGCTCTGCCCTGTTGCAGGCCCGGACGAGGGCCAAGGCCCATGCAGATCGCCGGCGTTCCCCGGCCCCTGCATACCAACCGGGGCAGGAGGTGTGGTTATCCACCAAGGACATCCCGCTCCAGGTGACATCCCACAAACTCAAGGACCGTTTCATCGGGCCGTTCCCCATCGCCAAGATCCTCAGTCCGGCCGCAGTGAAGCTGACACTCCCGGCTTCACTGCGGATCCATCCGGTTTTTCATGTTTCCAAACTCAAGCCATACCACACCTCACCGCTCTGCACCCCTGGACCCGACCCACCTCCTGCCCGGATCATCGACGGGGAGCCGGCATGGACTGTTCGTCGGCTCCTGGACGTCCGTCGGAAGGGTCGGGGTTTTCAGTACTTGGTGGACTGGGAGGGTTACGGACCCGAAGAACGCTCCTGGGTGAAGAGGAGCTTCATCCTGGATCCGGCCCTCCTGGCCGATTTCTATCGTCGCCACCCGGACAAGCCTGGTCGGGCGCCAGGAGGCGCCCGTTCAGGGGGGGGTCCTGTTGTGTGGGCCGCTGAAGAGGAGGTACTGCTAGCCCACCACCACCAGATGGCGCCCTGCTTGGAGTGCGGGCTTCAAGCACAAGAGGGCGCCAGAGCCACTGGGAGTGACAGCCGTCACTCATCCTCAACACCAGCTGTCACTCATTCATCTCATCACCATCACCATAAAGGCCGGACGGCAACTCCACCTCCTCGCCGAGAAATCTTCTACGATTAGAGGTAATTCTCTGCTGTGATCACGTATTAATCTACTATTGTTCTGTGTGCAGTTGCAAACCCGTGAAGACCCAGGAGAGGGACAAACGGGAGCTTCACAAGTAAAGACGTTCCTGGAGGTGGAGGTTATCCCTCCCGGAGGAATCACTAATCAAGGTTGCTGGGTGTGAGGACTCACACTCACCACCTTCTGTTTCTGTCTGCCAGCAGTACCAGGGCCGACAACAGAGGACAGAGACCACCTGGGGACTCAGGGCTTGGCGGCTTCGGTGTCCTTCAGGCCGTTGGTGGTAGAAGCGGTGTGGGCCCCGGCTCTTCGTTCATCCGAGGTCTCCTATCTTCAAGCCTGCCCGCAGTCCTCTTGTGTATGATTGGCATTACTCTTGTTTATATTCCGTTGTGTTTTTTCGCAACATTAAATTGTTACTCCTTCTCTTATCCATTGTCCGTTCATTTGCGCCCCCTGTTGTGGGTCCGTGTTACGACACCTTCCCAACAAATTACAGCCTCAAGTCTTCTTAAATATGATGCCACAAGCTTGGTGCACCTATCTTTGGGCAGTTTTGCCCATTCCTCTTTACACCACCTCCCAAGCTCCATCAAGTTGGATGGGGAGCGTTGGTGCACAGCCATTTTCAGATCTCTCTAGAGATGTTCAGTTGGATTCAGGTCTGGTCTCTGGCTGGGCCACTCAAGGACTTTCACAGAGTTGTCCTGAAGCCACTCCTTTGATATCTTGGCTGTGCGCTTATACCCCCATCACACTTGCATAGATTGTGGACGAATGGCGTCAGAATGACACATCCGGCCACAGTTGGCATGTATTGAGGCGCGGTCTGAAGATGGACGGAAGGCAGTCTACATATTTGGTCTCATTCGCTCGACTGTCCCAAGTGTGTTGCACAGTTCAAAAGGCTGTTGGTGCTGTCGAGATGGGACACACATCTGACGGCGGTCTATGTGCAGTTTGTGCCCCATCAGATCTCAATCTACATATTCTTACAGCATCATAACAGCATTTGAAATGATCTGATTGAGGTTGATTGAGCTGGATCGGTCACGGTAAAGCCTGCCAGCAAGTTGTGCCATGTATGTCCACCTCCAATGAACCCCGGTCAGGGAGGGCAAAGGAAATGTTAATATGTAGTAACATGTATGTGACATGCATTCATCATGAGCAGTGAATGTGAATAGCATGCAATCAAACCAAAACCACCATGTGCCACTGCTGGTCTATGCATCGCAGAGCGCATGCCGCCGCAGAGCTGAGCAGGCTGTTTTATCCATAATAGACCTTACAGTACAGATATAGTATTTCCATTCCTCTCCACGGGCAACATAAATAATGTGAAATATTGGCCCATCATATCTGTGATACCACAGGCAGGTGCGTCTCTCTGTGGTCTCATGCACATTAATGCATCATTGCACGTGTCAGAAGCTCAGAGCTGAACGGATCTCACCGCTGTAATATACATATTATGACTTTACCATCATCTAACTCTGTAGGAGGTATGATATGGAATTGTATCATCAGGCCATGATAACATTATTAAACATGAATCACCTCCAGCATGGAACCAGGAGTGTTTCACAGCACAGGGTGAACAAGAACCAGGACCACAGCCTGTGGTGAAACCCCTCTCAGCCAGCTGCTGTGTGCTGCAGACAACCACGTCATAAATAAATCCCATGTGATAATCTGACCAGACATTGTGGTGTACTTGCGTTGTGCTCAAGTGAGCAAAAAATAACCCCAAAGAAATTAAATTTCACTGGAAAGGCTGCATCTGACGAATGGTGGGAAAGCTTTTCCCACTGCCAGCAAACTTTCAGCGAAGTTTTGCTCATGCAGCAAAGGTTAGCATGCAACAAACGGTGTCCAGTGGCTGGCAGTGGTGCACATGTGCACCATGCGCACACTTAGCAGCTAATTCAGTTGTTATGAACACACATACAGCTGAGTGATCATTTCATCATCTGTTCTACGCATGCACGCACACGTGAAGTGAGTGAATGCTGGGAAGGGGAGGATGAGCGTAGATGTGATTGCATGAGCAAGTGAGTGACCGCACTGATGCCAGCTTGGACACACATGGTGTGAGTCCATTCCATACATTGGTTGTACTCCGATCTCCAGTACCGGTAAGTCCTGTGCAAAGGGAGGACAGAGTGCTGCCTCCCACTCCAGTCCCGTGTTTGCCATCCAGATGTTTGGACATTGATCAGTCTTCAGCGCCTTTTATGGCCATCTGACAGCAGTCTGTGTCATCTACCTGTTGTCTACCTATGCTTTGGATGCGATCATGCAGGTGTAGATGAGGTAGTCTAGACAGGATCCACCCACAGTCTACATGCCTCTTTTCCGCCCGATTGTGTCTGGATTATGTCCATTTTTGGCGTGTCGGCCTGGTTCCTGCACATTCTTGCTATGTGTGACAGGGGCTTAATCATTATCCTGCTGAAAGATAACTGCCGCTCCAGTCTGACGTCAAGAGCACTCTGGAGCAGGTTTTCATCCAGGATGTCTCTGTACATTGCTGTATTCATCTTTCCCTCAATCCTGACTAGTCTCCCAGTCTAGTCTTGCCCTCGGGGACAGGGTGAGAAGCTCAAATATCCAGAAGGGACTCAGAGTAGAACTGCTGCTTCTTTACACCAAAAAGAGCCAGTTGATGCGGTTCGAACATCTGGTGAGGATGCTCCCGGTTGTCTCCCTACGAAAGTCTTCCAAGCATGTCCAACTGGGAGGAGATCCCGGGAAAGACCCAGGACACACTGGAGGGATTATATCTTCCACATGGCATGGGAACAATGTAGGGAAGTATGGAATGAGCTGCACCGTGGCCCAGATAAGCAGCAAAAAAAAAAAAAAAAAAAGCAAATGAGTTTATTAGAAGCCTACTATTACATTTATCTCATTTATGCAGTTTGTGCTTGATTTACATATAAACCTCACTTTAACATTGTTTATGTTAAAACTATTATCCAAATGGATGGAAATCTTATTTGCAATCACAATACATAAATTTTAATAGTAGGCTGAATTATTTATATATTTGAGTGTGGGATTGGGAACTTTTTGGTTATTTTCTTCACAGACAAGGGTATTTGAGGGTTTACCTGCCTGATTTGAAAATGTTCCAGGAATTGCCACACTGACTGGGTAAGAGCTAATTATTTAATTAATTTGCTAACTGATGGATGAATATAGCACATTTTTAACTATGGTTATTGATTTTTACAAAGTGCATCTCAGAAAATTAGAATATCATGTAATATCAGTAATTTCCAGTTGTTTGCCTTTTTATTGGTTCCAGGCATCCCTAGATCAACCCCTGGTTTAATGTCACAATTCCAAGAACTATAGACAGAAACAGAGTCTGCAAAAAATGTTGCTTTAAGGAAAGTGGGTATAAAGAGCTCAAAATGTGTATGTCAGGGCCTTCATGCAAGTGACAATGTGGCAGTAGGACAGCCTTAAACTTCTTACACACTGAGCAGGAACACACTTTAAAGTCTATGAGGGTGAACAGTGGGATTGGGCCAAGGCATGGCTAACTCTGAAACAATTTTAATTGTTGAAGTAAAGTGCCACAAATATGACTATGTGTGCAGAAATGCTCCTGCTGAAAGCAGATTTTCAGTGTGAAACACTTACATTTGAAATTCTGATGTCTCTGTGACATATGTCACAGGGTGCATGTAAAACAGCAGCTTGGCTGTTTCTCAAGCATGAGAAAATGATTTGCTTTAAAGATGCATCATCTCAGTATCTTTGTAATATATTTAGCTACAGGTGTTAACATTGGTTTTTAAGACACCCTGTAACCTATGTTAGCTTTAGCTTTTTGACAAGGCATAATACCCCTTTAAAAACAAATGCTGGTGAAAACAAATGAACATTTGTGAACTTAACTTAAAGTTGATCTTATCTACAAAACCTTCTAAAATTAAAAAAAGTTTAAAATGAGTAGTAGAACCACAGAAATGCAGTCAAAGGTTTAGATTAGTGTGTTAGTGTAGTGAAGGCTTAATTTAACTTTTAAAATATGATTTGAAATACGATCTAATTCTTTCTTAGTAGATGAGAAAGATACTCACTTCTCTTGTCCTTTACTACCCGCCACAAGCTGGAGTTCAGTATGAGGAGATGAAACACTTCCTCTGGTTTTAAGGATCCACCAGCATTCTGCCAAATAAATCACAGTCATTCAGTGTTAATAAATGCTTGGTTGAGCCTTGGCCTGGATGGTTGCGTAGAAACAGTGCCACTTTGAGGTTATGAGTACCATTACATGGCAGAACATGGTGCAGCCGGCTCAAAGGCACGAGAGCAGTGCATGGGTAAACCACCAAGGGTTTTTAAAAAAAATCTATTAAACTCGTGATAATGATAACACTGTGGGGTCTTTTGGCATTTGGTGTTTTTTTTTTTTTTTCCATGGGATGACTCCACCTTTAAGATTGTTTAAAAGAAAGAAAAGCCGCTCTCCAATTCATCAAACGAGGAGCCCTTTCAAGGACAAATTAATTAGCTGGGTCAGGCTGACCCGCCGTTAAAAGAAGCAGGGTTTTTACCCAGCAGTTCAACAAAGGGAAACAAGCCGAAAAGAAGGTATCTCAGAATGTTTAAAGCCTTGCCTTCAATCATCTCTCTTCATAATACAGTCCATATGGCTGTCGGTGTGGTGAACTTTAAAGCATCGTGCAAAATTAGGCAGTATTCCTGCAGAGGATGTGTGCAGATAATGAGATGTCCTTCAACTTGAGTTGCTGTGAAAAGCTGCTCTGTCATCAATCAAGAAACTGGCTTCATATTTGTGGTGTGCAGGAAGCTTTTATCTGAAATTGGGTGCAAAATGTTCTTTCCCTCTTACCAAATTAAGCGGATGAAGTTTTTTTTTAATCCAGACTTTTTAAAAGACATGACATGCACAATTTGACATTTGTTAAAAACACGAAAATCCTTCAATAGAAGGGTCATTTGAACCCCCCCCCCCCCCCCCCCCACACACACACTGTCTTTTCCTGAAAGCGCTCTGAAAGCTCTTTTGTAAATCTGAAGAATGTTCCTCTTGTTCCCAATTTATTTATCCCATTTCCATTTGCTTCGGAAGGACAAGTGGCACAATTAGAACATAGTGCACCAAATGTGATGAGGATGCGCTGTGCACGCTGCTGTCTGAAGGACAGGCCATTATGGAAATATGTGCATATCCTGCAGTGTTTAGCAGTTGTACATGTAAGTACACGACACATCATGTGATTTCCTTTGGAGTTTCAGATTTTGACATGTTTATTGTCCTCCGGCAGCTCAGGCGTGGTTTCCCTCTGATATCTCATCTGGTGGCTGCTGTTGGGACAGGCTGTGTGTGAACATTTCTGTAGCAGCTGAGGACGAATCGAGGGAACGACTGAGGAATATGAAGGACAGGAGCAATGTTTTGCTTGCGTGGAGAGTGAGCGGGGTGATTGTGCTGCTGGTGTGCTCAGCAGGTCTGGTGTTCTTGTTGCTTCAGCACAGGCAGCTGAGAGAGGAGCTGGTCAGGTTGGACTTCCAGATGCAGGAGTTATTGCAGAACTGCAAGCTTCAGACAGGTGTCCTGACCCCTGACCCCGGACAGGCTGCAGAGCTGAAAATGGTCCAACGCAGCAAAAGGAGTCAGGAGGGAGACGTGGCCCAAGTAGAAGAGGACATGATGATGATGATGACTTACTCCCTGGTCCCTGTAAGTCACCAGTCTGCTTAAAATGTTCAATGTGAAGAATATCAGATACTTGGAAACAGTTTGCAGGTGAAGTTATCAGTGTTTTAATTTTTCCTGCTTTGGAGAGAGAAATGTGAGTGATGAAAAAAATTCAGCTGTCTGCGTCAGTAATTAAGGAGCAGCTTGTTTTTATTAATTATTTTATTTTATTTTAATTTTTTACATTTCCTGGTTAAATACTTCTATTAATGGCCTGTGACTGTTCTCTGCAGCTCCTCCTTCCTCAGAGGTGCAGCTGCCTGTTTTGACATGCAGCACAACTTATTTATCAGCAAAATATGACCAGAGCAGGTTCAAACAAAAGCAGTCGGAGATTTCTGACGTCCGCCAATCTGGATCACCTGCAAAATTCAGTCTAGTCTTCCATGGCCTATTATGAATCTGTGGTGCAAATTTGATGAGAATCTGTGAAGTAGTTTTGACGCAATCCTTAAAAGCCTAACCCTTGAGCCAGAATCTGGATCCAGATCTGGATCACCTCCAAAATATAATGGAGTCTTCTATGGCCTAATATGTGTGTTGCAAATTTGGTGAGAATCTGTGAAGTAGTTTTGACGTAATCCTTCAAAGCCTGTTTAAAGTAACAGGAAGACAGAGGACGGGAAGGAGAGGAACAGCAGTACCGAGTAAACCAGTATTGATCAGTATGTCTGGTATTTATATCTGTGTATTTATATTTACATTTGCAAACTATTTTTTTTTTTTTTTTAACTTTCACTTTTGATACTCTGTGTGCTTCTCACCCTGTGTGCTGCAATTCAATGCTGCCGGAACCTCAATTTCACTGAGCATCTTCCCAAGGGATCAATGAATCTAAAGTTAAATTTGATCTAGAATCCATATCCATAATATGTATCTGTGGTGAAAATTTCATCAAAATCTGTGCAGTAGTTTTGATGTAATCCTGCTAACAGACAGACAGACAAATAAACACAGATGATTTTATTGCGTCCTTGGCGGACGTAATAATGTTTTTTACCTTGTTGCTTTGGAGAGCTACCGTAATAATGTCTGTTGGTGACATGCTAATGTACAGGGTGAAGTCTTTACATGATGCAAAATGCAGTTTGCAGCTTCCCCACATTTGACTCCCCCCAAAGGCAATCTTTGCTACATGTCTTTCTTTCACTGTTTCCAGTCTTTTACTCTTGATCTAAGATAAAGGCTTGAAAATGCCCCAATGTTATCTTTTTCATATATATATATATATATATATATATATATATATATATATACATATATATATATATATATATATATATATATTTGAATAGATATTTGAAGCATTATTGAATAAATTAGGAAAAAAGAGTTTTGAAGTATTTAAAATGCTTTCTTGGTTAAACAAAACCCATAACAAATAATAGTAGCTATCTGTAGTACTTCATTCACATTCATGTATTTACAAATACATGAATGTCTTTACTGTGTTTTTAAAAAATGTATTTTCAAATAGCAAGGCAAGTTTATTTATAGAGCACCATTCATACACAAGGCAATTTAAAGTGCTTTACGGTTACATAAATTTACAGTTAGATATAATTAATTCAGTTAGGTGACGGGTCAGACTAAGGGCAGTTCAGAAGCTCCTATGACCAGTGCGATATCAAGGACCGAGACGTCACCCGGTATGGCAGAGCCGGGGCCCCACCCTGGAGCCACGCCTGGGGTTGGGGCTCGCGCCTTAGCCCACGGGGCCCGGCCGGGCTCAGCCCGAAAGAGCGACATGGGCCCGCCCTCCTGTGGGTTCACCACCTGCAGAGGGGGCCATGGGGGTCGGGTACAGAGAGGACTGGGTGGCAGTCGAGGGCGGGTGGCCCGGCGGCCTGGTCCGCGCTCACAGCCTCTGGCTGTTGGGACATGGAATGTCACCTTGCTGGGGGGGGAAGGAGCCTGAGCTTGTGCGGGAGGTTGAGAGGTACCGACTAGATAGTCGGGCTCACCTCCACGCACAGCTTGGGCTCTGGTACTGAACTCCTGGAGAGGGGCTGGGTGTTCCACTTCTCTGGCGTTGCCCGTGGGGAGAGGCGGCGAGCTGGGGTAGCATTGCTCATTGCTCCCCAGCTCAGTCACCATGTGTTGGAGTTCACCCCAGTGAACAAGAGGGTCATGTCCCTATGCCTTTGGGTCGGGGACAGGTCTCTCACTGTTGTCTCGGCCTACGGGCCAAGTGGCAGTGCAGAGTACCCAACCTTCTTGGAGTCCCTGGGAGGGGTACTAGATAGTGCTCCGACCGGGGACTCCATTGTTCTCCTGGGGGACTTCAATGCCCACGTGGGCGGTGACAGTGAGACCTGGAATGGATGATTGGGAAGCACGGCCTCCCCGATTTGAATCCGAGTGGTGTTCAGTTGTTGGACTTCTGTGCTAGCCACAGTTTGTCCATCACGAACACCATGTTCGAGCACAAGGGCGTCCATAAGTGCACATGGCACCAGGACACCCTGAGCCGGAGGTCGATGATCGACTTTGTAGTTGTATCATCTGACCTTCGGCCAGGTGTCTTGGACACTCGGTGAAGAGAGGGGCTGAGCTGTCGACCAATCACCACCTGGTGGTGAGTTGGATCCACTGGGAGGGGAGGAAGCCGGTCAGACCTGGCAGGCCCAAACGTGTTGTGAGGGTCTGCTGGGAACGACTGGGGGAACCCTCTGTCGGCAAGGTCTTCAAATCCCACCTCCAGGAGAGCTTCTCCCAGATCCCGGGGGAGGTTGGAGATATGGAGTCCGAGTGGACCATGTTCTCCATCCCCCATCGTCAATGCGGCTGCTCGTAGCTGTGGTCACAAGGTCTCGGGGTCTCGGGGTCTTGTTAACGAGTGAGGGACGGATGGAGTGTGAGATCGACAGATGGATCAGTGCACGCGTCTGCAGTGATGCAGTCGCTGTATCGGACCGTCGTGGTAAAGAGAGAGCTGAGCAGGAGGGCAAAGCTCTTGATTTACCGATCGATCTACGTTCCGACCCTCACCTATGGTCATGAGATTTGGCTCATAACCGAAAGAACAAGATCGCGAGTACAAGCGGCTGAGATGAGTTTCCTCCGCAAGGTGGCTGGGCGCTCCCTTAGAGATAGAGTGAGGAGTTCGGTCACTCAGGAGGAGCTCGGAGTCGAGCCGCTGCTCCTCCATGTTGATAGGAGGCAACAGAGGTGGCTCGGGCATCTTTTCCGGATGTTCTTTACCTGGACGCCTCGCTGGAGAGGTGTTCTGGGCACGTCCCATCGGGAGGAGACCCCGGGGAAGACTCAGAACACGCTGGAGGGACTACTTCTCTCAGCTGGCTTGGGAACGCCTCGGGGTTCCCAAGGAGGAGCTGGGGGAGGTGTGTGTGGATTGGAAGGTCTGGGCGGCTTTGCTTGAGCTGCTGCCCCCGTGACCTGACCCCAGTTGAAGTGGAAGAAAATGAATGGATGGACATAATTAATTCATAGAATCTCAATAATCATTAAAAAATTACATTAAAAGGAAAGAGTGCAGATAAAGTACTTTCATTTGTCATATGCACAGGTAAAATAAACTGTTTTCAGCCTGGATTTGAACATTGTCAGAGTTGAGGCCTGTCTAACCATTTCTGGAAGTTTGTTCCAGATTTTAGCTGCATAAAACTAAAACACAGCCTCTCCATGTTTAGTCCTGACTCTGGGAACCAGCAGGAGACCACTTCCTGAGGTTCTCAGAGCCCGAGATGGTTCATATGGTTCTAACAGGTCACAGATGTACTTTGGGGCTTGACCAAGATTTGTAAACAAGCAGAGCTGTTTTGAAATCTGTTCTCTGAGCGACAGGAAGCCAGTGCAGAGACCTGAGCACTGGACTAATGTGGTCGTATTTCCTGGTTCTAGTCAGGACTCGATCAGCAGCATTCTGAATGTACTGCAGCTGTCGTACAGCTCATTTCGTGAGGACAGTGAGTAAGCCATTACACTAATCTACTGGAGACGAATGTGTGAATTAATCTCTCCAAGTCTTTAGACACTATGTTTGTGTTCTTGGCAGTGTTTTTCAGATGGTAAAAAACTGTTGATTTTATTGATTTAATGTGGCTGTTTAGGTTCAGGTCTGAGTCCATGGATACTCCTAGATTTCTGACCTGCTTTTTAGATTTTAGAGACAGAGACTCAAGATGACTGATAACACCTTCCCTTACTTTCTGTGGACCAAAAACAATCATCTCAGTTTTGTCTGAGTTTAGCTGGAGAAAGTTGTTTTGCATCCACACCCTTATCTGTTCAATGCACCTCCAGAGTGAATCTACAGGCCCATGTTCAGCTAACGCCAGTGACGCGTACAGTAGTGTTCAGAATAATAGTAGTGCTATGTGACTAAAAAGATTAATCCAGGTTTTGAGTATATTTCTTATTGTTACATGGGAAACAAGGTACCAGTAGATTCAGTAGATTCTCACAAATCCAACAAGACCAAGCATTCATGATATGCACACTCTTAAGGCTATGAAATCAGGCTCTTAGTAAAAAAAGTAGAAAAGGGGGTGTTCACAATAATAGTAGCATCTGCTGTTGACGCTACAAACTCAAAACTATTATGTTCAAACTGCTTTTTTAGCAATCCTGTGAATCACTAAACTAGTATTTAGTTGTATAACCAGAGTTTTTCATGATTTCTTCACATCTGCGAGGCATTAATTTTGTTGGTATGGAACCAAGATTTTGCTTGTTTACTAGTGTGCTTGGGGTCATTGTCTTGTTGAAACACTCATTTCAAGGGCATGTCCTCTTCAGCATAAGGCAACATGACCTCTTCAAGTATTTTGACATATCCAAACTGATCCATGATACCTGGTATGTGATATATAGGCCCAACACCATAGTAGGAGAAACATGCCCATATCATGATGCTTGCACCACCATGCTTCACTGTCTTCACTGTGAACTGTGGTTTGAATTCAGAGTTTGGGGGTCGTCTCACAAACTGTCTGCGGCCCTTGGACCCAAAAAGAACAGTTTTACTCTCAACAGTCCACACAGTATTCCTCCATTTCTCTTTAGGTCAGTTGATGTGATCTTTGGCAAATTGTAACCTCTTCTGCACGTCTTTTATTTAACAGAAGGACTTTGCGGGGGATTCTTGCAAATAAATTAGCTTCATACAGGCATCTTCTAACTGCCACAGCACTTACAGGTAACTCCAGACTGTCTTTGATCATCCTGGAGCTGATCAATGGGTGAGCCTTTGCCATTCTGGTTATTCTTCTATCCATTTTGATGGTTGTTTTCCATTTTCTTCCATGTGTCTCTGTTTTGTTTTGTTTTTTTTGTCCATTTTAAAGCATTGGACCTCATTGTAGATGAACAGCCTATAATCTGTTGCACCTGCGTACAGGTTTTCCCCTCTCCAATGAACTTTTTAATCAAACTGTGTTGTTCTTCTGAACAATGTCTTGAATGTCCCATTTTCCTCAGGCTTTATCCTTAAATAGGGGACACCTGATTCACACTTGTTTGTTCCACAAAATTGATGAACTCACTGACCGAATGCCACACTACCATTATTGTGAACACCCCCTTTTCTACTTTTTTTTACTAATAGCCCAGTTTCATAGCCTTAAGAGTGTGCATATCATGAATGCTTGGTCTTGTTGGATTTGTGAGAATCTACTGAATCTACTGGTACCTTGTTTCCCATGTAACAATAAGAAATATACTCAAAACCCAGATTAATCTTTTTAGTCACATAGCACTACTATTATTCTGAACACTACTGTAGATCTGAGTGTCATCTGCATAATTGTGGTAGGACACATTGTTGCTGCATATTAGCTGACCCAATGGAAGCATGTATAGATTGAACAGGAGGGGTCCCAAGATAGACTCCTGGGGAACCCCACAGGTCACAGCCATTCTGTCTGAGACATAGTTACCAATTTAAACAAAGTATGTCCTGTCCTCCAGATAGGATTTAAACCAGCATAAAGCAGTGCCTGAGATTCCCTTCCAGTTTTCTTACCTCTGTCGTAAAATCACATGGTCCACTGTGTCAAAAACAGTGCTCAGGTCTAGCAAAACTAGGACTGAGGCTTGTTCTTGTCCTAGTATTTCAAAAATGCTTTTTGAAATACTATCATCTAATACACAGGTCAGATGTTCCAAGATAGCAGTAGTGGAATACGCTCCACCTCGGAAGGGCTTATGTAATCCAGCAGAGAAGTAATATATCCTTCAAATAGTGATACAGTCATCAAATTCTGCATGCATAACCTCCTTTATCTGGGTTGAATGCAAAAAAGGTTAGCCATCTAAAATTGCGGAGGTGATGGTCTAGTGGTTAAGTATTGGGCTTGAGACCAGAGGATCCTTGGTTCAAATCCCAGCCTGACCAGAAAATCACTAAGGGCTTTTGGGCAAGGTCCTTAATCCCCTAGTTGCTCCTGGTGTGTAGTGAGCACCTTGTATGGCAGCACCCTCCCAGAGGGGTGAATGTGAGGCATTATTGTAAAGCGCTTTGAGCGTCTGATGCAGATGGAAAAGCGCTATATAAATGCAGTGCATTTACCATTCAATATAGCTGCCATTTTTTCATGATGGATACCAGTGACGACTAAATGATGACTCTTTTCAGTAAATAACTGATGGGGTGCCTGATTTTCATGACATTTTTGAGAAGGTTTACAACTGTGGACAATTTTGACGATGCCATAGATTTAATTTTGGGAAATATTTCAATATGGCTGTCAGGGATGGCCTTGAATAATGCTGTTCTGCTTAACTACTGTTCAAACTGTCTAAAGCGAATAACCTTGGTGTGTGCATTACTTTTACAATTATATATGATCTGTTACTACTTTTCTAATATCTGAGACATTGTTCTGTTATTACTTTTGCTGGACATTTTATACTGTTTTCCAAAATTCATGCATGTTCCCCATCATATTGAGATTAGATAATCTAAGACATCATTCACTTGGTACATAAAGTTAATTTGTCCTGTCCTGGGGTTTGTAGTGTGAAAGACAGAAGTGAGAACCTACACTAAAAATAAGAAAGAACTTTATTATTCCCGAAGGAAATTGTTTTGCCAGAGTGCCTAAACAGTAAACATTGCTTTTTGAAAAAAAAAAGAAAGAAAGAAAAAATCTGAATAAGGTACTTATTTACCAATGTACCCATGAGAGGAACATGTGCAAATCATTACCTGACTACTAGAAACATATCACTTCAGTGTTTAAGCATGAAACTCCAGATACAGTTCATTTCTTGGAGAATGTTTGACCGGATGAACATTTGTTTTTTACGGTACTAGCTAATACTGATATAAAAACAAAACAAATGCCCCAATAAATAAATAAAGGAAGACTTGCATCATTTCCACAGAATAAAATTAGTGAAGATAATTTTCTGAAAAGTATTTCTGTCAGAGATATCCCTAATTTGCTGGCATTCATCATACATTTGTCTTTGGTATAAATATTATATAATTATAGTAAGTCCTGTTAGGTTCTTTTATGTGGTGAGTAATCTCAAAAATAATTGGACAGGAAACAGACTTCAAAGCTTAGATGTTGTATTGAAAAAGTTCCTACACTGATACAGAGAGTCATCTGCAGCGCTGGGGTCTTTGACCAGATCACATGATACATCTGGAACAAAGAGCCTAGATTTGCTTTCTGCATAAATTTTTATTCCTCCAACCAGCCCCATGTGGGCAGTCCTTAGCCTGTCGTGAATCAGCAGCTATGTGATTGGATGCAAAGTGAAGTAGGCGGGTATGCTCACGTTGCATTCAAAGCAGTATGTAAAAATGTATGTCTGCGTGTCACGCAACACATCAGAGTGTTCCATCACATCGTCCAAATAGATGCGAATACTTTGGTTTTATCAATTAGACAGCTATAAAAAGATCAGCTAGTCATGCAAAATACAAGGACATTTTGTGCGTCAGCCATTTTGAAAAGCAGTTAGGTTGTGATCAGATAGTTACAAGGACATTTTGGATGTGCGTCAGCCATTTTGTGATATGCATCATGGAACACTCTGACAGTCCCTTTGGCTTGTTCCTTGTTTCATTTGGGGTCGGCACAGAAGATCCAAGTTTTAAATTAAAACATCATTTCTCAGGGCAAAATCAGTTTAATGCTTGAGAAAATTGAGTCCAGAAGATCATGGGTTCAAATCCCCGCCTGACTGGAAAATCACTAAGGGCCCTTGGGCGAGGCCTTTAATCCCCTATTGCTCCCAGTGTGTAGTGAGCGCCTTGTATGGCAGCACCCTGACATCGGGGTGAATGTGAGGCATAACTGTAAAGCGCTTTGAGCGTCTGATGCAGATGGAAAAGCGCTATATAAATGCAGACCATTTACCATCTAAGAAATTTGTTAATTGATGAATCTGAGTTCACAATGGCAGGATCATAATGAAAATACATTGAGGTGAAGATTAGAATCCCAATGAAACAGGCTGCCCCTCATGAAATACATGGCTGCCATTTTTCAAGATGGCCACCAATGACTGCTAAAGATTTCATTTTTCAGGAAAAAAAAGATAATAATAATAGTAAAAGCTGCTGGTATTTCCAGCTGTGCTGTGCTACAGTGTGCTTTATGCTTGTAGGAGCACAGAGCTACATATAGATGAGTGGGTGAGTAAGTACTTCCCAGCCAGCTTGCATGAGCTCTCATCTGTGGCTAACTTTGATGCACCATATCAATCGAAAAAGCAGCTTTGTTTTGCCTCTTTAATATCCCAGAGATGTGTCTGCCACCAAGGTTGGGTAGGATTACTTTAAATATTATCTGTCTTCATGCAAGTACACCATCAAATTTAGAGTTAATCCAATACCAGTAAAGGTTTCTTGGTAGATAATGTCTGTTTGCCCTGGGGCTGGTAGTGTGGAAGCCAGGGATGAGAACCTATAGTGCACACCACATGAATAAGAAACTTATTTGCCAATGTCCCATAATAGGAGCATGTGTAAATGATTACCTGACTGCAAGAAAGATATCAGTGCAGCGTTTAAGCATGAAACTTCAGATAAACACTTCTTGGAGAATATTTGACTGAATGAACATTTGACTTTCATGTGAATAATGCACCATATTGGTTGTTATAAATCAAAGCTGGCATCATTTCTCAAGGCAAAATTTGTCTAAATCTTAATTACGTGTTATCATCAGAAACATCCCATAAGTACATATACAATAGATTTGACTTTGGTATCAATATTTAGTCTCTGAAAACATAATGCAAATCCCATTTTAAATGCTCTTCCATCATTTCTGCATGATAAAATCATCTTAATACTTAAATTGTGGAGGTGATATAAAGGATTACGTCAAAACTACTTCTTGGTTTCTCACCAAATGTGCACCACAGGTAGATATTAGGCCATTGAAGACTCCACTGAATTTTGGAGGTGATCTGGATCCGGATTGGCGGACGTCAGAAATCTCTGATTGCTCTTGTTTCTTGATGTTTTTGCTTTGTGCTTGTGAGTAAAGTATGTCTTTTCATGATAACAACACTTCGAACACATCTTAATGGAGTCTTCCTTTTGGTCTAATATCTATCTGTGGTGAAACTTTTGTCAAAATCTGTGAAGTAGTTTTGACGTAATCTTGCTAACAGACGCACAGATAAATAAATAAACTCCCATGATTTTATTACATCCAGACGTAATAAAATGAATGCTCTTTACTTTTAAACACAGACATGTACAATGTGCACCTGCAGAGTCCTGTTCAGCTAAGGTTGAAGCATTTACAGTATCCATAACATTAAATAATTAATGTTTATATATATACAGTGAGGAAAATAAGTATTTGAACACCCTGCATTTTGCAAGTTCTCCCACTTAGAAATCATGGAGGGGTCTGAAATTTTCATCTTAGGTGCATGTCCACTGTAAGAGACATAATCTAAAAAATAAATAAATAAATAAAAAATCCAGAAATCACAATGTATGATTTTTTTTAATAATTTATTTGTATGTTACTGCTGCAAATAAGTATTTGAACACCTGTGAAAATCAATGTTAGTATTTGGTACAGTAGCCTTTGTTTATAATTACAGAGGTCAAACGTTTCCTGCAGTTTTTCACCAGGTTTCACACACTGCAACAGGGATTTTGGTCCACTTCTCCATACAGATCTTCTCTAGATCTTTCAGGTTTGGAGTTTCAGCTCCCTCCAAAGATTTTCTATTGAGTTCAGGTCTGGAGACTGGCCAGGCCACTCCAGGACCTTGAAATGCTTCTTACGGAGCCCCTCCTTAGTTGCCCTGGCTGTGTGTTTGGGTTCATTGTCATGCTGGAAGACCCAGCCATGACTCATCTTCAGTGATCTTACTGAGGGAAGAAGGTTGTTTGCCAAAATCTCGCAATACATGACCCCATCCATCCTCCCTTTAATATGGTGCAGTCGTCCTGTCCCCTTTGCAGAAGAGCACCCCCAGAGTATGATGTTTCCACCCCCATGCTTCATGGTTGGGATGGTTTTCTTGGGGTTGTTCTCATCCTCTAAACATGGTAAGTGGAGTTGATTCCAAAAAGCTCTATTCTGGTCTCATCTGACCACATAACCTTCTCCCATGCCTCCTCTGGATCATCCAGATGGTCACTGGTGAACTTCAAATGATCCTGGACATGTGCTGGCTTGAGCAGGGGGACCTTGCTGCCCTGTAGGATTTTAAACCATGACAGCATCATGTGTTACTAATGTAATCTTTGTGACTGTGGTCCCAGCTCTCTTCAGGTCATTGACCAGGTCCTCCTGTGTAGTTCGGAGCTTTCTCAGAATCATCCTTACCCCACAAAGTGAGATCTTACATGGAATCCCAGACCGAGGGAGATTGACAGTCATCTTGTGTTTCTTCCACTTTCTAATAAATAATCATAACAGTTGTTGTCTTCTACCAAGCTTCTTGCCTGTTGTCCTGTAGTCCATCCCAACCTTGTGTAGGTCTACAGTTTTGTCCCTGGTGTCCTTAGACAGCTCTTTGGTCTTGGCTATGGTGGACAGGTTGGAGTGTGATTGATTGAGTGTGTGAACAGGTGTCTTTTATACAGGTAACAAGTTCAAACAGGTGCAGTTAATACAGGTAAAGCGTGCAGAATAAGAGGGCTTCTTAAAGAAAAATTAACAGGTCTGTGAGAGCCAGAATTCTTGCTGGTTGGTAGGTGTTTGGCACGTTGGAGAGGTGTTCTCTTCACGGATGAATCCCGGTTCACACTGTCCAGGGCAGATGGCAGACAGCGTGTGTGGCGTCGTGTGGGTGAGCGGTTTTCTGATGTCAATGTTGTGGATCGAGTGGCCCATGGTGGCGGTGGGGTTATGGTATGGGCAGGCGTCTGTTATGGACGAAGAACACAGGTGCATTTTATTGATGGCATTTTGAATGCACAGCGATACCGTGACGAGATCCTGAGGCCCATTGTTGTGCCATACATCCAAGAACATCACCTCATGTTGCAGCTGGATAATGCACGGCCCCATGTTGCAAGGATCTGTACACAATTCTTGGAAGCTGAAAATGTCCCAGTTCTTGCATGGCCGGCATACTCACCGGACATGTCGCCCATTGAGCATGTTTGGGATGCTCTGGACCGGCGTATACGACAGCGTGTACCAGTTCCTGCCAATATCCAGCAACTTCGCACAGCCATTGAAGAGGAGTGGACCAACATTCCACAGGCCACAATTGACAACCTGATCAACTCTATGCAAAGGAGATGTGTTGCACTGCATGAGGCAAATGGTGGTCACACCAGATACTGACTGGTATCCCCCCCCCCCCAATAAAACAAAACTGCACCTTTCAGAGTGGCCTTTTATTGTGGACAGTCTAAGGCACACCTGTGCACTAATCATGGTGTCTAATCAGCATCTTGATATGGCACACCTGTGAGGTGGAATGGATTATCTCAGCAAAGGAGAAGTGCTCACTATCACAGATTTAGACTGGTTTGTGAACAATATTTGAGGGAAATGGTGATATTGTGTATGTGGAAAAAGTTTTAGATCTTTGAGTTCATCTCATACAAAATGGGAGCAAAACCAAAAGTGTTGCGTTTATATTTTTGTTGAGTGTATTTTGAAGCAAATCATTCATTCATTTGCTATACCCACTTACTCCAATCAAGGGTCATGGGGGGGCTGGAGCCTATCCCAGCAGTCATAGGGAGTGAGGCAGAGTACACCCTGGACAGGACACCAGTCTGTCATAGGACCACATATAGACAGACGAACACATTCACACTTGTTGGCATACCTACAGTCAATTAGGAGTAACCAGAGGAAGCTGAAGCACCTGGAGGGAACCCTCACAAACATGGGGAGAACATGCAAACAGAAAGGACCAGATGGGAAGCGATCCAGAGACCTTCTTGCTGTGAGGAAACAGTACTAACTACCAAGTGCTGCCCCCAAGTGAATCAATTCAAGAAAAACTTTTAATTTAAAAAATTATTTAAAAACAAACTGCTTCAATGGCTATAAAACATTAGAAATATGTATTTGTCACAGGTTTGGTTTGTTGTTACCCTTGCTGCACTGGCTGCTAATAAAAGCAAAGGTTACCCCCCATAAGTGACGGTAAAAAGTGGAAGACAACACCCACACACAATGTTTGCAAAGCCCTCTGACACGCCATACCACAATCTCAAAACCCGAGAAATGGCTAAACCTTTGTTCTGTTAATCACCTGTGTTTACTACATAACCAGCATTTATTTCTTCTGACTGTTTTATATTTTTCTTTAAGGTGAAAGTCTTTGTAGATCTGTGTAATAGCTCCAGGGGAATTTGTTTAAGAGGTAAAGTTAATATTGTGTAACATAAGCAGTGTTTCATTCTATTTGATAATGTGCTTTATAGTAATATGTCGTCTTTTTTTTTCTCCAGGCCCACCTGGTCCTCCAGGTAAATAACACTGTATCATCTGCTAAAACCAAAGCTGGAATTTTGTTACCGCTGTGGCAATACTTTTGTTTATCAGGCTTGCCTGGTGAAAAGGGGTTACCAGGACCACAGGGTCCACCTGGAGTGGAGGGGAGACGAGGAAGGAGAGGTGAGTGCTGATGTCTTCTTGACCTGAACCCATAAGGATGCACCCATACTCTCTCACACTTGTGTGGGTGTGCATGCGCTCACACACATATGCACATATACACTTGTGTCGACTGACTGATGGCATCATAGAGACAGAGAGGCCACTATGCTTGAATAGTTATTTTATTGTGGGTTTTTTTTTTTTTTTTTTGACATGTTGTATTTGTTGCATTTATAATATATTGTGGCGGGCTGCTGCTTTCATCAGAGGATTTCCTGGTTAAATTAGATCAAATAAAATTAAAACAATAATTTCACTTCAGCTGATAATGTGAACAAAGGCTGAGTAGACTTGAGCTTTGCTGTCAGTGTTCATTATTGCAGAAGACAGTCTCAAGCTGAATTTGTTCACATTTTTCAACTGAATTAACTGCTTTCATAATGTGTATAACCAACAAAACACTTCTGACACCTGAAACAAATTAAAGACACAGCTACACACATAAATAAACTGGCCACGGCTGAATCATGTGTTTTGTTTGAATGTTTTTCACCCTAAAATCTCATCATGTGCACAATGTTTTTGTTCATCCCTGTCAGTTTAACATGTGTGTGTGTGTGTGTAAAACAGGTGATCCAACCAGCCTGTGAGTGTGTGGCCAGATGATATGGTCACTCAGCTGCGTGTGTGTGTTCATAATGGCTGAACGCGCCACTACGCATGCGTGCGCAGAACAGGTCATCACACCGGCATGCGAGTGTGTGGCCGAAATGTTCGCTCAGCTGCGTGTATATGTGTTTACATGCGCACACAAAAAGGCTGACAACTGTCAGTGATCGCGTGCTGTTGTACAGTATAGCGAAAAATCCCTTTAGATGTTTGATCAGTATATACCTGCATTACGAGATTTTATTCGTCCGGCTGGACTCCTGTGGCGGGATGTGTTATTCTGACGCAATTCGGCCTCAATCAGCGTATGTGTGGCGGGGGTTTAAATATTCATACGGCATGAAAACAGCACTTGAAGCATTCTGATTGTGTTCGGCGGGCAGTTAGAAATGATCTGCCATTTTGGATCCTGGCCAAAAGTCCCAACTGTGCCTGAACGCACTACGAGCACACCTAGAGTGCTGCTGGATTATATTTCCTCCACCTGCAATCGGAACTCACTCGTACGGCAGTGTAAGTGCATTCGCCATATTATCAGCTGTCTGAGTAATTCTAATGTGTTCCATTAACATTTGTACTGCATTCAGAGGCCCATGTGCACGGCACGTCCATTAAGTCTGGGTGGGTTGGAACACTGTCTGGGTATTCGGACAGCTGTCCTCTGCAATTCTTAACCCCCCCCCCCCCCCCCCCGAGATGTGGCACGAATTCTGTTTTTTTTGGACATTCCGCCTGATTCAGCTTGGCTCGTGCTCATTCGTACTAAGTGTGACGGGGCCCTTACAGAAAGCTCCTGATCAAGTGCTCACAAACTCAGCATCATGCAGTGACAGTATCATAAAGTGTTCAGTGTGGCTTTCTACATTTTTTTCATCTGCCAAATGAATAGGACATTCTGGTGAAAAAGGAGAGCCAGGTCCTAAAGGAGACCCCGGTCCTCCAGGAGTGAAATGCAAGGTCTGCAATGACACACTGTTCGATGGTGAGACATACACGAAGATGTGTTCAATTAACACAGAAATGATTGAAACAACAGAAAGGAAATGTCATAGTTTAACTCATATTAAAGAGTAGTCACGTGATGTCATCACACCTTTGTTCATTTTGAAGAATTTCTTTACTTTTACAAATGTATTACTGTGTTTGTGGTTTTGTTGGTTAATTCTTATATATATATATATATATATATATATATATATATATATATATATATATATATATATACATAAATTAATTAATTAAATTAATTTGATGCAAGAATTTTAGAATAATTATTTAACCTTGCAAGATGCGAATGAGACCTTGGGAGAGTGATGTTCACAGTGATGAGTGCCTATATAGTTTTGTACAATTATAAGGGTGTAATTTACTAATTCACTAAAGGTTTGCATATGTTAAAATGTATGCGAACACGAAAGCACTCACAAAACAAAACGTGCATGCTGATTTACTAACAGAGCACACTGAGAATTGCGTTTTTCAAATGTACAAAACAGAGTGTATTATCCATTTAACACATGTGCCTTCATGAATATGCAATTTGCCGTTTGTCCACCCGAGTGTGCAAAATTGTGGGAGGGAGCATGCAAATAGGTGAGGTTTGCATGCACAATGTGATTTATGCTCCAGCAGCACAGAGGCCACTGCTTCCTCCCACACAGAATTAAAACTACATACGTGTATATACGTATATCATTCATTGAAAACTTCTGGCATATTTGAAGTGTTAACAGCTTTCTTTATGCTTGTTTCTTTAAGAATAAATGTCTCTATATGTAACATCGTTCAGTGCTATATATAAACACACATGCACATCTCATAATCTGTGTTGGATGATACACAGTTGTCTGTGCACACTGTGCTCACAGTTGAATGTGTATGTTCCACTGGCAGAATGCAACATAATTATTATCCTGTTTGTTTAAATACCATGGATGCAGCAATACATTATTATTATTATTATTATTAATTAATTAATTAATTAATTTATTTATTTATTTATTTATTTATTTATTTATTTTTATTACCAGCACAAGAACATGTTCAGTAATGTGGGAGAGCTTGTGTGTAATAAAGTAGGCTAAAGGACAGTGGGCAAAATTACAAGTGGGTGATTGAATTTCATTTTGCGCTTATGACCTTTAACAGGCTCCAAACCCTCATTTACATGCTGCTGTTGACATCATGTTACGACCTATCAATTGCACAATTAGTCTTATTAAATAACCTGCAAAACTGTCTCCTCCCTCCCTAATCTGCAAAAGTTTGGATTGCCCATGCAATTTAGCACGATCTGTGATCTTAGTAAATCAGGCCCTAAGCACTGTAAAAAAAATAAAAAGTTGAGTCAACTTAAAAATGTAACGCAACCAGCTTTGAAAGGTATTTAAGGTTTCTCACTGTCAGGCCTTTGACTTCACACAGAAGAGGTTAAGTTGAGACAACTTTGCATTGCAACTAGCAACTCAGATTTGGTTCAGATAAAAATGATCTTTTGAATGAACTAATAACCTAACTCAGAAAAATAGATTGACTTAACTGCATGGGTCCTAAAGTTAAAAAAACCCTTAAAAATCTTTCACAGCAGGTTGAATTACTTTGTAATTAAGTCACTTAGGCTTTTTCTTTGTTTATTCTATTTAACTATAGTTAAACTAGACTATATGCCATTGAGTAACTGTTCTAGAATGGTTCAAGATTTCTTAATTTTTGTGAGTGACTCCTGAGAATTAAATAGAATTCACTGCGAATAAGACTGCAAATATGTTTATGTGAAGGTCCCACTGAACCACGAGATCCACCTGGTCCTGCAGTCCCACCTGGTCCACCTTCATCTGCTCGGCCCCTTGAAAATATGAGAAGCAAGACTGACAAAGCACCAATCAATGAAACATTCATGTCGACGGGTACGAGCATTCGACTACACTACAGTCCAAATAAAGAAAGAAATACATACATATCTGCAGAAACAGAATGCACTGGCTCGTCTTAAAAATATTAAGTAACAATCTGCATAGTTTTTTTTTCCCCAAATAATTCACTCAGCTATTGCTGAGTAAGTGCCATGCAATGTTTATAGTGAGACAAACTCAGGTTTGGTGAAGCACTTAAGTAAATTTGCTTTGTCCTCTACAAGGTTAATTAAGACAACTGAAATGAAAGGTTTTGGTGTTAATAAATCATCAAATTATGTCATTTACGATATCCTAACTTCTTTTTTTACTACCATTTTACTCAGAAATGTCCATGCAAATTAATATTAGTAACTTATTTTGCTGAATTCAGAATAGATTACACATAGCAGTTCCAGTTTTGTGATCAAACTGTTTGTTTTACAACCATTGTCATTGAATATACAGCTGTCTTGTAATAAGTTATCAACGTACTGTACTAAAATGCCAGCGTAAAAGACAGTTTATCTTTTTTCATACTGAAATAGCTGTTCAGTTTAAACTATACAGTACCTCATGACATAAATGTAATGAGCCTGCATGGTGCATTAGCAAATACCAAACTGAGGTTTCTCATTTTACACCAGTAACTATAATAATTATTGAAAACTTTAGTTGATTATTTTGTAAAACATTATAATTTTTTTTTGTGCTACCAAAATTGTGAGAAATTATGGCCCAGCTTTTATGATTGACTGCTTTAAGCAATTTTTTTTATAGGGCTACACACAATTTTGGACCTCCAGTGCCAGTGTTCTTGTGGCTGATCCTCCAGTTACAGTTGTACGTAAAAGTTAGGGCATCCCTGATGATTTCCATGATTTTCCTTTATAAATCATTGGTTATTTGGATCAGCAATTTCAGTTAAATATATCATATTTATTGTATTCAGGAGCTAACTCCTGTAATATTATGTAGTAACTATATTTCTTGTATATGCTGTTTACTGCCCTGTTTGTGTAAATGTCACTTATAAATATGCTGTACATATTCTTGAGCCACTTAGGTGGGTAGGGAGAGTTCCCATGGGATTAAAAAAAAGCTTTTAAACCTACCATCCCTGGTTCTCAAGACCAGGCACCTAAGTGACTCTGCTCCTTTTTAAAAAAAGATATTTAGGTGTACCTTAGTATACACTAGTAGAGTTCCACCTTAGATTTGGAATGTATAATAGAAGATATACCTTACTGAATTTTCATATAGCAGACAAACACAAGTGATATTTGATAAGTGAAATGAAGTTTATAGGATTTACAGAAAGTGTGCAGTAATTCTTTAAACAAAATTAGGCATGTGCATAAATTTGGGCACACCAACAGAAAAATACATCAATATTTAGTAGATCCTCCTTTTGCAGAAATACGGTAACAGCCTCTAAACGCTTCCTATAGCTTCCAATGACAGTCTGGATTCTGGTTGAAGGTATTTTGGACCATTCTTCTTTACAAAACATCTCAGGTCTGTTGGTTTCTGACCATGGACAGACCGCTTAAAATCACACCACAGATTTTCAATAATATTCAGGCCTGGGGACTAAGATGGCCATTCCAAAACATTGTACTTGTTCCTCAGCATGAATGCCTTAGTAGATTTTGAGCAGTGTTTAGGGTCGTTGTCTTGTTGAAAGATCCAGCCCCGGCACAACTTCAACTTTATCAACTGATATTGACTGGAATCCAAGTGACCCTCAACTTTAACAAAATTCCCAGTACCTGCACTGGCCACACAGCCATGCAGCATGATAGAACCACCTCCAAATTTTACTGTAGGTAGCAATCTTTTTTTTTAAATGCTGTGTTCTTTTTCAACCATACATACTGCCCCATACATACTGTCACTGCTTGGTGACTCCCCCTCCGGGCTGCAATGCAGCTTTAGCTGCTGCAGTTTCCCGTTCCCCCCAAGCCAGATGCACGGCCGTGTGTTGCTGCGCCCCCCCCCACACACACTCACATTTCCTCAATTCGGATAACAGACTGTTTCAAAGTTTAGTGTACATAAACAATTAAGCGTATATGTGCTGTTGTTTTAATTCTGAAGTGTGCCATTATTACATTCAACGAGTAATAATTGTGGATTAATTGCTGTATACTTGTCTGAGGTAATTGGGTGTGAAATGAATTGCCCTTTTAGGGATCAAAAAGTTGTCTGAAGTTTGGGCCTTAGCTAGAACTGTGCCTGTGGTCTTTCATTTCCTCACCATGTTCCTCACAGTGGAAACTGACAGCTGAAATCTCTGAGATAGCTTTTTGTACCCTTCCCCTAAGCCGTGATGTTGAACAATCTTTGTTTTCAGGTCATTTGAGAGTTGTTTAGAGGCTCCCATGTTGCCACTCATTACAAGAGAAGCAAAGAGGGGAAACATTTGCAAATGGCCATGTAGGGAAAAGAGTCACAGGATGAATATAATAATGTTTTGGAATATTGAAAATTATCACTTGTGGATAATTTTACATTGGGGCACCACTTATTTCAAAGTATAAGTACTTTTTAGTTTAAACATTCATTAATTGATTAGTCTCAATTTAATTAATCAGTCTCAGTTTCTAAAGGATAAGCTCCGCAGGTCAGATCCGACACCCTCTGTAAAACCATACAAAAATCACAGACAACTTCACATGTTTAAGATATTTATTTAACCCTGGCAGGAGTTAAATAACAGGACATTGTTGTGAAAGTGTCGTGACACGGACCCACAACAGGGGGCGTTAATGAACGGACAATGGATAAGCCAAAAAGTACTGCTGTCTTCAGCAGTCAGACCCGGTACTGCTGGCAGAGAACAGAGACAGTCCAGATGAGTGTGAGTTCGCACACTCAGTAATCCCACAGTCTGTATTAAGTAAAGGAGGGAAAACCTCCACCTCCAATCACACACACTCGTGCAGCTCCTGGTCAACCACTTATCTGGGTTGGGGTGTGAGGCGAAGCCGTCGCTGTCACACCAAACGCCAATCCCTCAGATAAGGACACACTCCAGGAAAACGGCTGCAACAGAAGTTCAGGTTATTACACACAAAGTGTCAGTCAGCAGAGAAATTACCTGAATGGTAGTTGATTTCTCGGCGAGGAGGTGGAGTTGCAGTCCGGTCTTTGTAGTGGTGGTGATGGGTGACAGCTTGTGTTGATTAATGACAGCTGTCACCTCCAGCAAAGCCGACGCCCTCTCGTGTTGAAGCCCGCACTTCAAGCAGGGCGCCATCTTGTGGTGGTGGGCCAGCAGTACCTCCTCTTCAGCGGCCCATACAACAGGACCCCCCCCCTCAACAGGCGCCTCCTGGCGCCCGACCAGGCTTGTCCGGGTGCCGCCGGTAGAAGTCGGCCAGGAGGGCCGGGTCCAGGATGAAGCTCCTCTTCACCCAGGAGCGTTCTTCGGGTCCATACCCCTCCCAGTCCACCAAATACTGGAACCCCCGGCCCTTCCGACGGACGTCCAGTAGCCGGCGCACGGTCCAAGCCGGCTCCCCGTCGATGATCCGGGCAGGAGGCGGCGCCGGTCCGGGGGCACAGAGGGGTGACACGTGGTGAGGTTTGACGTGGGACACATGGAAAACTGGGTGGATCCGCAGTGAAGCTGGCAGCTTCAGCTTCACTGCGGCTGGACTGAGGACCTTGAGGATAGGGAAAGGTCCGATGTATCTGTCCTTCAACTTTTGGGATTCCACTTGCAGGGGAATGTCCTTTGTAGAAAGCCAAACCTCCTGCCCAGGCTGGTATGCAGGGGCCGGGGCACGCCGGCGGTCTGCATGGTTCTTGGCCCTCGTCCGGGCTTTGAGCAGGGCAGAGCGGGCGGTACGCCACACCCGACGGCACCTTCTCAGATGGGCCTGGACCGAGGGCACCCCGACCTCTCCCTCCACTAGCGGGAACAATGGGGGCTGGTACCCCAAACACACTTCAAATGGGGAGAGGCCGGTGGCAGACGAGACTTGGCTATTATGAGCGTACTCGATCCAGGCCAGATGGTCACTCCAGGCCGTCGGGTGCGCGGAGGTCACGCAACAGAGGGCCTGCTCCAGTTCCTGGTTTGTCCGCTCTGCCTGCCCGTTCATCTGGGGGTGGTACCCAGACGAGAGACTGACGGTGGCCCCCAGTTCCCTGCAGAAACTCCGCCAGACCTGGGAGGAGAACTGAGGACCACGATCCGAGACAATGTCCGATGGAATCCCATGCAGACGCACGACGTGGTGGACCAGGAGGTCTGCAGTCTCCTGGGCCGTCGGGAGCTTCGGGAGGGCCACGAAGTGGGCCGCCTTGGAAAACCGGTCCACTATCGTTAGGATGGTGGTGTTTCCCTGGGACGGTGGGAGGCCCGTGACAAAGTCCAGGCCGATATGAGACCAGGGGCGACGAGGCACTGGCAGAGGCTGGAGGAGGCCTTGGGCCTTGTGATGGTCAGCTTTGCCCCTGGCGCAGGTGGTGCAGGCCTGGACATACTCTCGGACGTCGGCTTCCATAGACGCCCACCAGAAGCGCTGCCGGACCACTGCCACGGTTCTTCGCACCCCTGGGTGACAGGAGAGCTTGGAACCGTGACAGAAGTCAAGGACCGCAGCCCTGGCCTCTGGTGGGATGTACAGTTTGTTCTTCGGACCGTTCCCCGGGTCCGGGCTCCGCGTCAGGGCCTCCCGGACGGTCTTCTCCACGTCCCAGGTAAGGGCGGCCACGACAGTGGACTCGGGGATGATGGTGTCAGGGGGGTCTGACAGCTCGGTTTTGACCTCCTCTTCGTGCACCCGGGACAGGGCATCAGATCGTTGGTTCTTTGTCCCGGGGCGGTAGGTGATCCGGAAGTCAAAACGCCCGAAGAACAGCGACCAGCGGGCTTGCCTGGGGTTCAGACGCTTCGCGGTCCGGATGTACTCCAGGTTCCAATGGTCCGTGAAAACTGTAAATGGTACCGACGCTCTCTCCAACAGGTGTCTCCACTCTTCAAGAGCCTCCTTCACCGCAAGAAGTTCCCGATTGCCGACGTCATAGTTCTGTTCAGCTGGGGTCAACCTGCGGGAAAAGTAGGCACATGGATGGAGAACCTTGTCGGACTCCCCGCTCTGGGATAGCACGGCTCCTATCCCTGAGTCAGAGGCATCCACTTCAACAATAAACTGGCGCTTGGGATCGGGCTGCACCAGAACTGGTGCAGTTGAGAACCGGCGTTTCAACTCCCTAAACGCGGCTTCGCACCGATCCGACCAGGTGAAGGGGACTTTTGTGGAGGTCAGGGCTGTCAGGGGGCTAACTACCTGACTGTAACCCTTGATGAACCTCCGGTAGAAATTTGCAAAACCGAGGAACTGTTGTAGTTTCCTACGGTTCGTTGGTTGGGGCCAATCTCTCACCGCCGCAACCTTGGCCGGATCAGGGGCGACGGAGTTGGAGGAGATGATGAACCCCAAGAAGGACAAAGAAGAGCGGTGGAACTCACATTTCTCGCCCTTCACAAACAGCCGGTTCTCCAACAACCGCTGTAGGACCTGACGTACATGCTTAACATGGGTCTCAGGATCCGGAGAAAAAATGAGTATATCGTCTAGATATACGAAGACAAACCGATGCAGGAAGTCCCGCAAGACATCATTAACCAATGCTTGGAACGTCGCGGGCGCATTGGTGAGGCCGAACGGCATGACCAGGTACTCAAAGTGACCTAACGGGGTGTTAAATGCCGTCTTCCACTCGTCTCCCTCCCGGATCCGAACCAGGTGATAAGCATTCCTAAGATCCAATTTCGTGAAAATTTGGGCTCCATGCAGGGGCGTGAACACTGAATCCAACAGAGGTAACGGGTATCGGTTACGAACCGTGATCTCGTTCAGCCCTCTGTAATCAATGCATGGACGGAGTCCGCCGTCCTTCTTGCCCACAAAAAAGAAACCAGCACCCATCGGGGAGGTGGAGTTCCGGATCAACCCGGCAGCTAACGAGTCCCGGATGTAGGTCTCCAGTGATTCGCGTTCCGGACGTGAGAGGTTGTACAGCCTGCTGGACGGGTACTCAGCGCCCGGTATCAAATCAATGGCACAATCGTACGGACGGTGCGGGGGCAGCGTGAGTGCCAGATCCTTGCTGAAGACGTCAGCAAGGTCGTGGTACTCGGCTGACACCGCCGCCAGATTGGTGGGGACCAAAACCTCCTCCCTAGCTGTCACACCGGGTGGAACCGAGGATCCTAAACACTCCCGGTGGCAGGTTTCACTCCACTGAACCACAACCCCAGACTGCCAATCAATCCGGGGATTGTGTTTTAACACCCATGGAAAACCCAATATCACTCGGGAGGTAGAAGGTGTTACATAAAACACAATCTCCTCCCTGTGATTCCCAGACACCACCAATGTCACTGGCTGAGTCTGGTGTGTGATTAGTGGAAGAAGGGTGCCATCTAGTGCCCGCACCGACAATGGTGACGGTAAGGCCACTAGAGGGAGCCCGACCTCCTTTGCCCATCTGCTATCCAGCAGATTTCCCTCCGACCCCGTGTCCACCAGTGCTGGGGCGTGAAGGGTTAAATCCTCACTCAGGATCGTGACTGGGATTCGTGCAGATTTACGGGGTCTCCCCGCGTGGGTATTGTGACCCACCCTTAGCCCAGTCTCTAAGGACGAGTGCTGCTGTTTTGATCGTTTGGGGCATTCTCTCTGTGTGTGCTCAGTTGAGCTACAGAGAAAACACTCTCCACGGATCAGCCTCCTTTGTTTCTGATCTGATCGTTTTTTGGCCCTGCTCGTTTCCATAGCAACGTCAGCAGGGGGAGCTGTTGTCACGTGGAGAGCCCTGGCAGTGGAGCGTGGGGAAGTCGGCTCCCTTTCAGACCCGGGAGGAAGAGGGACGGCTTGTGCCTGACCACGCCCTTCGTCTCGCTCCCGTCGGTGTTCTGTTAATCGGTTGTCTAACCGTATAACCAGGTCGATAAGCCCATCTAAATCCCGCGGCTCGTCCTTCGCCACCAGGTGCTCCTTGAGGACCAGAGACAGTCCGTTTACAAAGGCGGCGCGGAGCGCAACAGCATTCCAGCCGGCTCGCGCTGCCGCGATGCGGAAGTCGACTGCATACTTTGCTGCGCTCCGACACCCCTGTCTTATCGACAGCAGCACACTTGAAGCGGTCTCGCCTCTATGAGGGTGGTCGAACACCTGTCGGAACTCCCTCACAAACTCAGTATAAACCGTTAGGAGCCGTGAATTCTGCTCCCAGGCGCGTGCATCTCCTCGAAGCAAGTTTATAACGTAAGCCACCCGGCTGGCGTCTGACGCGTACATGACGGGACGCTGTGAAAAGACGAGCGAGCACTGCATCAAGAAGTCCACGCACGTCTCCACACAGCCTCCGTACGGCTCCGGAGGGCTTATGTATGCTTCAGGGGAAGGTGGGGGGGGGGGTCGTTGAACGACCAGCGGAATGTCTGTTTCTGGCACACGGTCAGCAGGAGGAGGTGCTGCAGCAGCGCCCTGATCATGCGCTTCCACCTGGGCGGTGAGAGCCTCTATCCTGCGATTGAGAACACTGCTCTGCTCGGTAACTAAGTCCAACCGAGCGGCAAAGGCGGTTAAGATGTGTTGCAGCTCACCCACCACGCCTCCTGCCTGTGCACCTCGCTCTCCCATTGGCTGTTCAAGCGATGGTTGACGCCCCTTGGGATCCATGACGCTGGCCGAGAAATCCTGTTGTGAAAGTGTCATGACACGGACCCACAACAGGGGGCGTTAATGAACGGACAATGGATAAGCCAAAAAGTAACAATTTAATGTTGTGAATCGCACAACAACGTACAGACAATAACAATATGGTGGACTGTCAATCATACACCAGGTGACGTGTGGGCAGGCTCGACGATAGAAGACGCCTGGAGAGAGAAGAGCTGGATCCCCACACAGCTTCTAACACCAACGGAGCTGAAGAACACCGGAGCCGCCAAGCCCTGCGCCCCAGGTGGCCGCTGTCTTCAGCAGTCAGACCCGGTACTGCTGGCAGAGAACAGAGACAGTCCAGATGAGTGTGAGTTCGCACACTCAGTAATCCCACAGTCTGTATTAAGTAAAGGAGGGAAAACCTCCACCTCCAATCACACACACTCGTGCAGCTCCTGGTCAACCACTTATCTGGGTTGGGGTGTGAGGCGAAGCCGTCGCTATCACACCAAACGCCAATCCCTCAGATAAGGACACACTCCAGGAAAACGGCTGCAACAGAAGTTCAGGTTATTACACACAAAGTGTCAGTCAGCAGAGAAATTACCTGAATGGTAGTTGATTTCTCGGCGAGGAGGTGGAGTTGCAGTCCGGTCTTTGTAGTGGTGGTGATGGGTGACAGCTTGTGTTGATTAATGACAGCTGTCACCTCCAGCAAAGCCGATGCCCTCTCGTGCTTGAAGCCCGCACTTCAAGCAGGGCGCCATCTTGTGGTGGTGGGCCAGCAGTACCTCCTCTTCAGCGGCCCACACAACAGACATATCACAGTGATCGATTTAATGATTACAACCGTCAATGAGCAATGATTTATATGATGTTCTGATAGTTTGGTTTCGTAGCAGGAGTTTTAGGAGTAAGATTCGTCCTAATTTAATAGGTAATTTACTTTGGTATTTGTTAACCTGAGAGAAGATTAATGATTTTGAATAGAGTTAAATAAAGCCACTCTGTTTATCTGACAACATAGCCCGGTCTTACTTTGCACAGTGCAGCGGGTCTCCGTGAGGTCCAGTGCTGGAATCGTCTGGTTCAGTCGACGCTCTGTCCGCCACACAGCTTCATCAGGGACCTTGACAAAAAGGCTCTGCCGGTCCGACCCGCTCGGTCTCGTCAGTGGCGGGGATGATTTCTGTTACTGTGCTGTGGTTTTGCGGCGGCAGTTCAAGTCGCTGCTGAACGCCTCAGCTGACCTGGATGTTTTTCTCTGCAGCGCTCTGGAATCTGGCTTGTCAGAATAAAGGTTTGAGCGTCTTTATTCTCTATCAAAAATCAAAAATTCGTTTTTTGTCGTCGACTTTTTGGAAGCTTGGTCGAATCAGAATTCAATGCAAAAATAGGTGACTTTAGAAGAAAAATGTTCGTGAAAGGAATTTGGAGTTTGAAGAAGAAAAAGGTTTTAATTTGAAAATTCGAAAAAGGAAGTTAAATGCGCCGGCGCATTTAACTTGACAAAGATTGCAAAAGTTATCTGTCGGAAAAATAAATTGTTGTCAGTACGCCAAACAAGAATGAGCCTTAAGTAGCACTTGGCTTTAGACAAAGGGTCATAAATCTTGACGGCCGAGGCAGCGTCTTTAAACCCAAGGAAAAGAAGAGAGAAAAGCATAAGAGCAGAGAGGAGTGTAAGAAAGCGAATTCCCGGGCGCGAGCTCTTTTAAAGGTTTAATAAGCTCCACCCCCAAGAATTCTGGGTAACGTAGTTTCTGGAGTTTCCTTTGTCTAGTTTTATATATATAAATCAGCGTGGTTCCAACATTCTGCTTTGAAACCAAACCAAGTCCTGCAGAATAAATCTTGTAACTGGTTTACCTGGAATTACATACCACACACACACACACACACACACCCATATATATAAGAACACACTAAGTAAACATTCCCCAATGAACAGAGTATAACACGTCAAATATAATACTTTCATGCATAAATAGAAAAGAGTGACATGTTTCCTTTTCTCTTTTTTTTCTTTGTTCTTTTGCTACAACAATACAATGAAATTTCCTTTTTAAAATGAGGTTAGGCATTTGAAGTCTTGCAGGAAGTCAATCCTGTCCTTCCCAAATCATCCCACAGGGGTCACTCTTGTTCCATGGTTAGATTTGATATTTATCTAGCAGAGCTGTGAAAGGGGTGCTGAGTTGCGTCTGATTTGGGGAATTGATAAGAATTCACAGCTACGTGTGGAATGCACTTTGGGGGAGTTTTAAATCCTGAATATGGTGGGTTTTGTTGACAGATCCAAGCTGTGCATGGCTTAAAGTGTCTCCTCTTTGACACCTGGAGATATACCAGGCCTTGCGTTATGAAGTTTATCTTTGTTTGAAGGAACTCCATGGCCTCATCTTAATGCAGGCTTAAGATGTTGGTTGTTTGATCACAGCTTTCCGCTACAGCCACCTTAAATACCCTTTCTCATGATACAACAACTTCTGGCCTTCTCTATACTTCTCCAGAGCAAACATTGCATCTGCAGTTCTCTTTCTCACCATGAAACCATATTGCTGCTCACAGATCTGCATGTTATTTCTCCTTCAACTACTCTTTCCTATAACTTCATGCTGTGGCTGAACAACTTCATGCCTCTGCAGTTACTACAGCACTGTACATCACCATTGTTCTTAAAAATTGGAACCAATACACTTCTTCTCCATTCCTCATGCATCCCCTCACTTTTCAAGACTTTATTAAACATTCATCCTCTTCATAGTTGTCTTCACTTCATCCTTGACTCATCCATTGCACTTCCTGATTAACTCTCTCCACATGATCCAGCCTTCTGTCTCTCTCATTTTCTTCAATCATCAGCTTCTCAAAATACTCCCTCCACCTTCTCAACACCCTCTCCTCATTTGTCAAAATATTTCCATCTGAATCCTTTATCACCCGAACCTGCTTCAGATCTTTTCCAGCTTTGTTCCTCTGTCTGGCCAATCATAAAAGTCCTTTTCTCTTTCCTTAATGTTCAACTACATGTACAACCCACTGTGCACCCTTTTCTTACACAGAAAAGGGTGCACCCTTTTCTTACACAGAAAAGGGTGCACAGTGGGCTTAGAGTCTGGTCTGCTTGAGGTTTCTTCCTCAATACATCAGAGGGAGTTTTTCCTTACCACTGTCGCCTGTGTGCTTGCTCTGGGGGTAGGTAATGTGTATGTATGTATATATGGGGTGGGCGTTTATAAGCTTTGCTTCTGCTCACCCCCTTTTTGGTCACACGTGTCACTGTGGAATTGTCTTGTATATCAGTTTTTGTTATTGACGAGTTGTGTGCCAAATAAACAAGTTCAAGAAAAAATTTCCCTGTTAATTTAAGCTGCAGCTGCCAGTAGTTTACTGGCAGCTGCAGTTGCCAGCTTTGTAATGTTATCCTACAGTGTGCCTACTGGAAAATACAGCAATTACTGTAGAAAAGTAGAAAAAATTACAGTACTGCCCCAGTGTTAAATTACAGTAAGCAGCTGTGGTTGCCAGAATAATTATGTAAAAAAAAAAAAATTAAGACAGTAAATCAAACAGCCTTTTTCTGTTGATTAACATGATTATGCTACCTTGAAATTAATTTAATCCTGGAGAAGTTAAGTGCAGGTGAACTTACTGCACCCCATTCAGTGAGATTTCATTCCGCTTCTTCCATTTTGCTTGGGGTCACGTTCACCACAGGAAGTTATGTTTGGTATTCACATGTTAAAATGGCTTTACTAACACAGCTTTACTAACACAGCTCCAACTGTACAAGGAGAATGGGGCATGGCCATCCTTGAACCAGGGGTATTCTGTTTAGGAAGCAAGCACATGAACTGCATGTTGCCATCGTGCACATTTTGCTGTCTTACTCTTTTTTCATTATTGGATATAATTTGAGTCTTAAATTTTGCCTCCTTTTTTCTGTCCCTTTTGTTGTACACTTTATGTGAATGTCAGCTGGCCATGTAGCGCAGCAGATAACAGAATATTTACAGAGTAATCTTTAAATGGTGATACAGGTACCAAATTCAACACAAATGATCTTTAGACATTCCTCTTTTGAAAATGTTATGTGTCGGACGCAGCCCAGAGAACCGACCAGCGTTTGAAGGACCCAGTATAAAATAAGCAGAGCACGGTACAAAGGATAACAGAGTTTAATGAACATAACAGTGCTGTGAAAAATATAAAAGTGCGCGGTCTGGCGTGGTGGATTGCGGTGCGCTCCCAGCAGCGCTAACGGTCCGGAACCAGAACTGGTTCGGACCCAAGGACCCCGCCGACACCCCCAGGTGGCCGCGACAAACCGAGTCTGTGAAAGAAGGAATCATTATGTGAGTCCACACTCAACACACAGAGAGAACGCTCAAAGGTGTACAAACAGCAAACACTTCCTGGCTTAATTACTAATCAGCTTCCCACCCTGCAGGCATGGAACATCCAGTTCACAAAACTCCGCAGCAGTGGAAGCTGATTAAACGACTACATACAGCTCAATATAATAAAGGTGTGAGGGACACCATATTTACTGACTGTATAAATGTTAGTCACAAAATCTAACGTACCTCAGGAAGTGTGCTGACGAGCGTGAGACCTCACCCCCTCCTCTTTCACAGACCATGCATCAAAGCTGGACGTTCTCTGCATCCACTGATGATGAGATGGCTCTCGAGACGACGATCTCACCCGTCTGGTCACAAGGTCGAGTCTCTGGCAAATACACACTGTGTACTCCAGTCTTAAATGCCACCATGTTCCAATCCATGTAGATGCACCACAGCTGTGAGTCCTGACGAGCCGCAGGTGATCAGGGTGAGGTCCTGATAAACTCAACTACACAGCCACTCAGTCCCAAATGCAAGCCACCTGGAAGGAAAAACAAAAGAGAAACAAAAAGGCAGCCAGGCCCCCCAGCCATACAACAGTACCCCACCCTCACGGGAAGCCTCCCGGCGACCACACAAACCTGGCCCAGGAGAAACACCCCCCTCCAGGGACCATGGCTGGAAACCGTATCTGCATTCATCTTCCAACAGAATGTTCATCTACAGAACGGTAGATGTCTTCTCCTCTGGCTGCATCTTTGCCCTTGTTTCTATCAGTCAATTAGCACAGGTGTGGCCAGGAGTTCTTGAACCTGTGCTGTCAGCCTTTGTCCAACCATGTTCACAGTCTGATTAGTCATAAAACAAAAAAGACAAACACAAACAACCAAAACACCCCCCCCTCCCCAGAGGCCCGTTCCATCAAACCCCGGGAAGGGGAGAAAAGAAAAACAACCCAAACTTAAGCTAACAAATAAAACTGCTAACACCCCCCCCCCCCCAACGACATGGAGGGACCAACACCCCCCAGAGGACATCCCGCCAGCTCCAGGAGTAATAACCACAGCCGAGGTCCCTCTGGGATCCAACGTCACCCACGGGGACTCCCAGCGCCTCCCAGAGGACCATTCCATCAACCCCAGGAGACGCCTCCCCTCATGACCAATGGACCCAGCCCCGGCCGTCTATGGCTAGATGGACCCACAGCCCTTTCCCCCCCAGAGGACACCACAGTCAAACCCTGAGGGTGGAAACTGGGGGGGAAAACAAAAGGAGAAAAAAAAAACATACAAACAAAACAACCCCAACCCCACCCCCTTGGCGCAGTGGAAACTGGAAGCACGTCCAGTGTCACCAACCGTGACTATACCCCAGAAGCCAACCAGGAGGAGTGGAACAGCGGTTATGGCAGACAGCACAAAACGGCGCCACTCCTCCGACTTCTAAACCAGCCACTAGCTGCGGGTATATCCCACTGCCCCAAACCTCAGCCACGCCGATGGCAGACGGCTCAAAGGCATGCTGAAGCCGGAGGTGGAACAGGGAAACAACAAACAAAAACATCCCCCCCCCCAGGTGCAGAGGTTAACTGGGAAACGCCCAGCATAACCAAACTGCACCACTCCAGCAACGCCGACACTACGGCTCACACGGCTGGAGCCAGAGGAGAAGAGAGGGAACAAAAAGAAAATACCCCAAACCCCCCCCTCCCCTCCCGGGTGCAGAGGTTACCTGGGAAACGCCCAGCACAACCAAACTGCACCACTCCAGCAACGCCGACACTACGGCTCACACGGCTGGAGTCAGAGGAGAAGAGAGGGCATAACAAAAAACAAAACAAAAAAAAAGAAAAAAGAAAAAACAACCCAAATACCCCCCCCCCATGACCCCCCAGGGGACCGTCCCATCAAACCCCGGGAGGCAAAACCGAAAGAAACAAAAAGAAAGACCAACAGACTAACACAAAGTTGCTTGGGTCCTTTTTTTTTTCCAGACAGACTGCAGGGAACAACCCCAGACCCTAATAGTGAAAAACAAAAAATAAAATCCCACACAAAAACCAACTCAAAAAACACCCACACAAAATGAACTAACACAAAACAAATAAGTGATTTATACCGTCAAGCTCAAACAAATGGAACACACCTGTTCCAACTTAAGAGCTTGACGGTAATGTGACTCAGTCACCAACAGAGGGAGCCAGAGTGCTAAAAATAAAAAAAACCCTTTGGTGACAGAAAATAATTCATGCTGCTTTTCCTGTGAACAGCACACAACCAAAAACGTTATTCAACTAAATAACACCGGAGCTGAGATCAGACGCAGTAGCTATCATTACCCGGGGAAACGGGGCTACGACTGTAACACAGGAAGCACCGCGACCCGTGCCACAGAGCTCCGCCGTGCGCGTTCACCCATTACAGACCCACTCCTGCAGCTCCCGTTCAAACCTCTTATCCGGTCGAAGTGCGATGCGAAGCCGTCGCCAGTCACACTCCACCACGACCCACGGATAAGGCACAAACACAGGAACACGGCTGCACGAGCGCTCAAATCAGTATTCAGTAATGGGTTCTCCAACGCGCACCATCCGGGCGGAGAGCACCCGCAACTGATCCGGATAACTTCTGAACGTCTGCTGCCGCCTTCACGGCGCGTTACCGTCTCTGCTACCGCTGGGTCCGTGATGTTTGGCCAGAGACTACTGTTATGTGTCGGACGCAGCCCGGAGAACCGACCAGCGTTTGAAGGACCCAGTATAAAATAAGCAGAGCACGGTACAAAGGATAACAGAGTTTAATGAACATAACAGTGCTGTGAAAAATATAAAAGTGCGCGGTCTGGCGTGGTGGATTGCGGTGCGCTCCCAGCAGCGCTAACGGTCCGGAACCAGAACTGGTTCGGACCCAAGGACCCCGCCGACACCCCCCAGGTGGCCGCGACAAACCGAGTCTGTGAAAGAAGGAATCATTATGTGAGTCCACACTCAACACACAGAGAGAACGCTCAAAGGTGTACAAACAGCAAACACTTCCTGGCTTAATTACTAATCAGCTTCCCACCCTGCAGGCATGGAACATCCAGTTCACAAAACTCCACAGCAGTGGAAGCTGATTAAACGACTACATACAGCTCAATATAATAAAGGTGTGAGGGACACCATATTTACAACATTTTTATAAATGTTAGTCACAAAATCTAACGTACCTCAGGAAGTGTGCTGACGAGCATGAGACCTCACCCCCTCCTCTTTCACAGATCATGCATCAAACCAGGACGTTCTCTGCATCCACTGATGATGAGATGGCTCTCGAGACGACGATCTCACCCGTCTGGTCACAAGGTCGAGTCTCTGGCAAATACACACTGTGTACTCCAGTCTTAAATGCCACCATGTTCCAATCCATGTAGATGCACCACAGCTGTGAGTCCTGACGAGCCGCAGGTGATCAGGGTGAGGTCCTGATAAACTCAGCTACACAGCCACTCAGTCCCAAATGCAAGCCACCTGGAAGGAAAAACAAAAGAGAAACAAAAAGGCAGCCAGGCCCCCCAGCCATACAACAGAAAAAGCAGGTTATCCACCTGAATTTTCAATAGACAGCCAAGTAGGTGTCATTTGAAGAATTACACAGGGGTCAACATTCAAAAATGCTCTAATCATATTGAAAACTATAACACATTATTTGTCTGATCATAAAGATTCCAAAAAAAGTATAGTTTGGACTATCTGTGACTGAATGTTGTGGAGTTATGGGGTAAAAACAGCAAAAATGGTGACAAAGGTCAGTTTCAGTCTGTGCAGGGGTCAAAAGTTAAAGTTGCTCCAATTTTGGTAAACTGATACAAATTATTGGTTGAGCTAATAGGGTTTGAAAAGGAATAGTTTGCACCACGTGTCATGCTTAGTTATCATGTTACGGGGTTAATATATGTCATACGTCATAGAATCCAATGGATGGCGACATTGTTTTGACCTTTACTTAAAACAGTAAACATCCAACATGGTCAAAACTATTCCATTTATTAATCCTATTATCATCATCATCATCATCATCATCTTCAACAGCTTATCCGGGATCGAGTCACAGGGGCAACAGCTCCAGCAGGGGACCCCAGACTTCCCTTTCCTGGGCTACATTGACACTGACTGGGGGATGTCGAGGCATTCCCAGGCCAGTGTGGAGATATAATCTCTCCACCTAGTCCTGGGTCTTCCCCGGGATCTCCACCCAGATGAATGTGCCTGGAACACCTCCCTAGTGAGGCGCCCAGGGGACATCCTTACCAGATGCCCGAACCACCTCAGCTGGCTCCTTTCAACACGAAGAAGCAGTGGCTCTACTCTGAACTCCCCAAGGATAACTGAGCTTCTCACCCTATCTCTAAGGGAGACACCAGCCACCCTCCTAAGGAAGCCCATTTCGCCGCTTGTACCTGCGATCTAGTTCTTTTGGTCATGACCCAACTTTCATCACCATAGGTGAGAGTAGGAATAAAGACTGACTAGTAGATTGAGAGCTTTGCCTTTTGGCTCAGCTCCCTTTTCGTCACAACAGTACGTTAGAGCAAATGCAATACTGCCCCTGCTGCGCAGATTCTCCGGCCAATCTCACGCTCCATTGTCCTCTCACTCGTGAACAAGACCCCGAGGTACACGAACTCCTTCACTAGGGGAAAGACCTCATTCCCTACCCAGAGTAGGCAATCCATTGGTTTCCTGCTGAGAACCATGGCCTCAGATTTAGAGGTGCTGATCCTCATCCCAGCCGGCACTTCACACTCGGCTGCGAATTGATCCAGTGAGTGTTGGAGGTCACAGGCTGATGAAGCCAACAGGACCACATCATCTGCATAAAGCAACGATGAGACCCTGAGCCCACCAAACTGGAAACCCTCTTCCCCCGACCACGCCTCGATATCCTGTCCATGAATATCACAAACAGGATTGGTGACAGGCGCAGCCCTAATCCTATTATTTCAACCAATAATTTGCATCACTTTTTGCCAAAATTTGAGCAACTTTAACTTTTTACCACTATACAAACTGACACTGACCTTTGTCACCATTTTTGCTGTTTTTACCCCATAACTCCACAACATTCAGTCACAGATAGTCCAAACTATACACTTTTTGGAATTGTTATGATCAGACAAATAATGTGGTGTAGTTTTCTATATGATTGGAGCATTTTTAAATTTTGACCCTTGTGTAATTCTCCATTGACCCCTACCTGGCTGCCTATTGAAAATTCAAGCGGCTCGTCTGCTTTTTCAAATGCGCAGTGTCTCAAGACGAATTGTGCCAGGTTTGATGCTTGTACCACCATTTGAAAAATTGTTTCAGTTATGTTCTGCACAAATGTGGTTTGTTTCTCTGAGCATGATCCAACATCCAGGTGACTCCATGTTGAAGATCCCAGTGGCTGGTGAAGGCCAAGGCAGATAGATTGTTACTTTTGAGATGTGGGGATGGTCCAGTTGCCTGCATTAAGGTTGGTATTCAGGACCCAAAGTAATTCCATGCTATGGCAGATGCGGCGATGCACAGCACTGGCTCATGGTCCCAAACCTGACCTGCCCATTATGTTGTTACATTTGTTGTTATTATATTTCCACTGATTTGCATCCAAAATCCTACAGTTTTGTGCCTAGTATGCACATTGTTTATGTTCCAGAAAGGCTTAAGTTGAATGCCACATTTCATTATTATTCATACTTTGTTGTTTAATGTAAATGAAAATCCCATCAGTAACTTTAGGAATGATACATCTGTTCCGTTATGCGCGTGTCATCTACCCTGTAAACTGTAATCATATGGGCCAGATACATGGGAGTCGTGTTACCAAATGTGAAATATTCTCATACTGCAGTAGAATTCACAACATAAATTTTTGATTTTCACTCTTGTTTTACACACCAGATTCATCTCCTCCTTTCCTGATGCGGGAGGTCATTGATGAAACCAACACAGAGAGCAGCTCACCGGCTCACAGCACTGGTAGGAAACCAGAGTTTACACAAAGAACATTGGGTTCCAGGAATCTGATAATTAAATATGTGATTGTATCCACAGACTCTCCATCACCACATCCAACCCAAAGCATCAGAGATATCTCAAATGTTACTCACTCCAAGAAACTTGTTGACACAAACACTGAATCTGGTAGGGCACCAAATTCCATTGTAGGACATCTTTTCACACTGTTCTTTAATAGTTTTATCAGACTTCTTAATCTCTTGTGTCATGTATTTTAATTGTTAGAACCACTGAGTACTGTAACACCTAATTCTGTGTAAATACCCATGGTGAGCCTAGTTGTATGATATTCTCTGCAGGGCATTTTCCTTTTTAACAGGTGGGTATTATATTTAAGGTAACTTTCATTCATTCATTTTCTGCCACTCATCTGGGTCTGGGTTGTGGTGGCAGCAGTCTAAGCAGCCCACATATCCCTATCCGTGCAAATTCTTCTAACTCTTCCTTGGAGGTCCTGAGGTGTTCCCCAGCAAGGTGATAGATGTAATCCATTCATCGTCTCCTGGGTCTTCACCAGAGCCTCCTCCCACTTTGACATGCCTGAAAGACGTCCCTTAGGAGACAAATAGGAGGCATCCTCACCAGATGAATGGATCACTTCTGCTGGCTCCCGTGGATGCAAAGGCCCACAGTCACTACTAAGAGTCACTCCCAGATATTTGAGCTGCTCACCCTGTCCTTGAATGTCCAAATACCCCATTAGGCCACAATATGGTCGTCTCCAAGCCGTTTGTTCATGCAGCATCTCTGGGGCAACTTAATTCTTGATCGATAATGTCAAAAATATTATAAACTAACAGAAAATGTTTATCCCCAATCTAAATAAGTGCTCATGAAAGAGAAAAATACGAATATTTTGGATGACTTTTGCAACTGTAAATGTCGCAGACCAGTCTATTCGTGTGATAAAAATAATCCAATCAGCGATATCATATTTGATGCTCACGAAGTCGATGACGTAGTTTTGATAAATACACCAATCAACATTGCCGTACTATCACCATGCTATCATGTTTCTGTGACATAAGTAAAGTAAGAAGGAAGGACAAATTCCTTGTGAAGAAGTTAACTGCATGAGGTAGGTGTTAAATATAATAAATAAAATAAAAACTTCGATAAGATTTAGCGATATGCATGATCATTGATGTACAATATTATTGTACATGTATATGTGACTCACATTCATATTAAATCATAATCGCCAGTCATGGTCATGTAAGTCATGTCAGTGTGCACTACTACAATCTCAAGCTTTACAAAAAAGAGGAAAAAAAAAATAATATATCAATATATAGTCCTTGTAACACTAACATAAATTCTGAAATCCCTATCTCTATTCATTCCAGTGGCAGTGCGAAGTTATACCATATGGTCAGTTTTGTACATTGTTTTGTAAATATTAAGTTGTTGATTAAAAAAAAATAGTACCAACCACATTTGACGTAAGTTACGTGGGTTAAGAAACGATGATCACTTCAAGTTACATTTCACTTGTTGGAACCTGAATTAGACTGAATTATTTTGTTGTTATTGTTATAAATATGTGAGACGTGCGCTTGTGATTTCTACTAAATTATTGCCATGGTATTTATTTTTATCATTCAGTAGACATGAATACTGTCTTCCCATTTGCTAAAAGCCATTTTAGAGCAAAGAATGATATTTTTGAGTTTACTTTGGTGGCTATTTACTGGTATACATTATGTACATGATTTGACATCCAGCCAACTATCCCTTATTATTATTATTATTATTATTATTATTATTAGTAGTAGTAGTAGTAGTAGTATTTTTAATCGTATTTTATTTGAACTGTTATTGTCAAATTCAACTTGTCCACTTGAGGCCAGCAACAATCCCTCTCCCATATCGCATGTGATGTAGACAGATGTATTTTTTTTTAAACAATGTTTTTATTGAAGATTTTATCATTTCAAACACAAAAAAGGGGGGGCCATCTACAAAGTTGTAAAAGTAGAACATCATAGACAGTCAAAGTCAAAACAACACTTCCAAGCTATTCGGATCAAGGTTACACTTTTTTTTTTCCTTTTTTCTTTTTCCCCCTCCCCCAGGTTTTATGACAAAAGGTATAATTTAATTTTGTTCAGAAAAGAGGTTCCATTTCTTCCAATATTGTTTACATTTATCAGAGGAATGTCTGATGGAAAAGGTTAGTCGCTCCATTACATAAAGCTCGTGTATTATGTCCATCCAGTCCTTGATGGTTGGTGGTTCCTCTTTCAACCATTTCCGAGTTATAGCCTTTTTACTGGCTGCCTGTAATATTTGTAGCATGTACCGGTGCTGTTTTCTCAGAGCGGTTGGAATCTTGCCCAAATAAAATGTACAAAAACTCTTCCCTATTTGTAGTCCCATGATCAATTGTGTAATCTTAGCCACCTCTGTCCAATAAGGTGAGATTTTAGGGCATTCCCAGAAGATATGAAAATGACCAACAGAAAAATGTCCACATTTCTGCCAACATTTGCCATGTTCAACATTTTTGGTTTGCAGTGTACAGTACATGTAAAACAATTACACATAAATGCTTATAGAAACTAGAAAATAATGGGCCCGGATGGGTAGCATGTTTATGCAGAAATGTTTTACATAAATTTTAGAATCATGTTCTCCCTGGGATCTCATTCAGTCCCATCCCTGGGGTTCTGGGTTGTCATACTGTTCCTGGGGTCTTGGTACCTGTATAAACAGAAAAGTCAAGTGGTAGTATGAAATAAGCAAAATAAAGGTAAATGATGGTGAAATGTTTTTTCCTCACGGAACCTTAATTTGAACTTTCATTACCACTTGAGGTACATGATGCCCTCCCATCCTGAATTTGCATACAAGATGAGAAAGATTGTGGTAAAAAGAATGACAAAAGTACTTATTAACATAATATGTACTTAGTGAACATTTCTGCAACATGAAATTGATAAGACGTGTATGTTTGTGTCTCATTTAGTTATTTACATTGCATTTTCATCAAATACACATTACAAATTAATGAGATTCCCCCTCCCAGTAATTAAGAAATAAGAAAACAATTTGAAATAACAAGGAGAACATTTTCCTATAACAAGTGTACATTAATGGCAAGGAAAGGCAAACATTTAACCATCATACAGTTGATGTACCATTCACTACCATGTATTTTCATCAAGTGCACATCCCGGGTCAGCTCTGGGTCAGCTCTCCCCTGACCCAGAGGGGACAATCCACCTTTTTCGGACAGAGGACCATGGTCTCAGATTTGGAAGTGCTGATCTTCAACCCAGTCACTTCAAACTCAGCCTCACACCTGCCCAGTGCACAACAGAGTTCACTGTCTGATGAAGACAACAGATACACATCATTTGCAAAAAATAGAGATGCATGTCTGAGGTCACCAAACTGGACACCCTCCTGTCCTTGACTGCAGCTTGAAATCCTGTCCATGAAAATCATGAACAAGATTGGTGACAAGGAGCTGCCCTGGAGGAGTCCAACACCCACCAGTAACAGGTCTGATGCAGTATTGAGAATGCCGATATAGTTCCTTCTTTGGTTGTATAGAGATCAGATCGTGCGTTGCAGTGGACTCCATACTCCTGCAGCACGCCCTGAGGACACTTCAGGGGACCCAGTCATATTTCTTTTCCAAATTCACAAAACACATCTAGACTGGTTTGACATGGTCTCAAGCCCCCCTATAACATCTGTATGAGGCTAAAGAGCTGGTCCATCATTCCATGACCTGGACGGAACCCAGATTGCTCCTCCTGAATCCAAGTTTCGACTATCAGTCTAAGACTCCTCTCTAGTACCCTGGCCTATGCTTTTTAGGAAGGGTGAGAAGTGTGATACCTCTGTAGTTGGAACAAACTTACACTTTCTGATCCCCATTTTTAAAGACAAGAACAACCACCCCAGTTTATCAATTCAGAGGTACTGTCAAAGACTTTCAAGCATTACAGTCATGCCAGCTATAACAGCCCAACAGCATCTAGAGACATCTGCAACTCAGGACAAAACTCATCCACTCCCGCTGACTTGCCACTGAGGAGGTTTTTTTTTTTTGACTACCTCAGTGACTTCCACCAGGGAGTTGGCACCAGATGGGGCTTAGTTGGGCTCAGCCAAAACAAATAACATGACGTCGCTAACGTATGGGCTTTTCACCCATAAGACGAGAATAAAAGGTCTGGTGCACTGTTCAGTGGGCAGTGGGCAGGGGCATAAACCCACACAAACTTACACTGTCTTATTTAGAATTACTGCACCTAGAAAAATAACCACAGCTTCAAACTGTTGCCTTTACAGAATCCAGTGCTTCACTTGTTGTTATGTTTTGTTGTGTTACAGCCTTATTCCAAAATGGAGTATATTCCTTTTTTCCCCCTCAAAATTCTGCTCACATCCTCAGGTTTTCTTGAATATGATCCCACAAACTTGATGCACCTATCTTTGGACAGTTTTGTCCATTCTTCTTTGCAACACCTCAAGCTCCATCAGGTTGGATGGGGAGCGTAGCTGCACAGCCATTTTCAGATCTCTCCAGAGATGTTCAGTCAGATTCAGGTCTGGGCTCTGGCTGGGTCACTCAAGGACATTCACAGAGTTGTCCTGAAGCCACGCCTTTGATATCTTAACTGTGTGCTTAAGGTCATTTTCCTGCTGAAAGATGAACCATCGCCCCTGTCTGAGGTCAAGAGTGCTCTGGAGCAGGTTTTCATCCAGGATGTCTCCATACATTGCTGTCTTCATCTTTCCCTAAATTCTGACTAGTCTCCCAGTTCCTGCTGCTGAAAAACATCCTCACAACATGATGCTGCCACCACCATGCTTCACTGTAGGGATGGTGCCTGGGTTCCTCCAAATATGATGCCAGGCATTCACGCCAAAGATGATCTGAGAGCCCTTCAGGTGCCTTTTGTCAAACTCCAGGTGGGCTGCCATGTGCCTTTTACTAAGGAGTGGCTTCTGTCAGGCCACTCTACCATACGGCTTCATTGGTGGACTGCTGCAGAGATCATTGTCCTTCAGGAAGGTTATCCTCTCTCCACAGAGGAATGCTTGAGCTCTGATAGAGTGACCATCAGATTCTTGGTCACATCCCTGACTAAGGCCCTTCTCCCCTGATCGCTCAGTTTAGACAGACGGCCAGCTCTAGGAAGAGTCTTGGTGGATCCAAACTTCTTCCATTTACGGATGATGGAGCCCACTGTGCTCATTGGGACCTTAAGAGCAGCAGAAATGTTTCTGTACCCTTCTGCACATTTGTGCCTCAAGAAAATCCCATCTCAGAGGTCTACAAACAATTCCTTTGGCTTCATGTTTGGTTTGTGCTCTGACATGCACTGTCAACTGTGGGACCTTATATGTAGACAGGTGTGTGCCTTTCCAAATCATGTCCAGTCAATTGAATTTACCCCAGGTGGACTCCAATTCAGCTGTAGAAACATCTCAAGGATGATCAGTGGAAACAGGACGCACCTGAGCTCAGTTTTGAGATTCATGTCAAAGGCTGTGAATACTTATGTACATATGATTTCTTTATTTTTTTAATAAATTTGCAAAAATCACAAAAAACAAAACTTTTTCGCATTGTCAGTATGGGGTATTTTGTGTAGACGTTTGAGTGGAAAAAAATTAACTTCCTCTATTTTGGAATAAGGCTGTAACATAAAAATATCTGGAAAACGTGCAGCGCTGTGAATGCTTTCTGGATGCACCGTGTTGGGGAAAGTGTAGTGACACGGACCCACAACAGGGGGCGCAAATGAACGGACAATAGATGAGCCAAAAGGTAACAATTTAATGTTGTGAATGTGCACAACGACTATACAGACAATTTCAGAATATTATAGCAGTCAATACACAAAGGTGACGTGTGGGCAGGCTCGAGGATAGAAGACATCTGTCCTGAGAAGAGCCGGAACCACACGATTTCCGCCGCCACCGAACCTGGTGAATACTGGAGCCGCCAAGTCCCGAATTCCCAGGTGATCACCGTCCCCGACTGTCAGATCTGGTACTGCTGGTGAGGAGCACAAACAGTGAGATGTGGGTGTGTGCACACCCAGTAACAAAAACAGTCAGAAGGTGGAAAGTCACCTCCACCTCTAATCACACACTCGTGCAGCTCCTGTTAACCACTTATCTGGTTGGAGTGTGAAGCGAAGCCGTCACTGATCACACCAAACACCAATCCCACAGATAAGGAAACACAGGAAAACAGCTACAAAGAAGTTCAGACTATTAGTCAGTGTTTTCAGTTCAGCAGAGAATTACCTTCACAGGTAGATGATATCTCGGCAATGAGGTGGAGATGACGTCCGGGTTTTATGGAGTAGTATGATGAAGTGTAGATGGGTGACAGCTGTCATGAGATAATGAGTGACAGCTGTCACCCCCGGCTGTGTCCGTGGCGGCAGCGCCCTCTCGTGCCTGAAGCCCGCACTTCAGGCAGGGCGCCCTCTGGTGGTGGGCCAGCAGTACCTCCTCTTCTGGCGGCCCACACAACAGGACCCCCCCCCCCAACGGGCGCCTCCTGGTGCCTGACCAGGTTTATCCGGGTGTCGGCGGTAGCAATCGGCCAGGAGGGCCGGGTCCAGGATGAAGCTCCTCTTCACCCAGGAGCATTCTTCAGGGCCATACCCCTCCCAGTCCACCAAATACTGGAACCCCCGGCCCATTTGACAGATGTCCAGGAGCCAGCGCACTGTCCAAGCCGCCTCCCCGTCAATGATCCGGGCAGGAGGCGGCGCCGGACCGGGAGCACAGAGGGGTGAGGTGAGGTTTAATCCGGGAGACATGAAAAACAGGGTGGATCCGCAGTGAAGCCGGGAGCTGGAGCTTCACTGCAGCAGGACTGAGGATTTTGACGATCTTGAATGGTCCAATGAACCTGTCCATCAGTTTGGGGGAGTCCACCTGCAGGGGAATGTCCCTGGTTGATAACCACACCTCCTGCCCGGGCTGGTATGCAGGGGCCGGGGACCGCCGGCGGTCTGCATGGGCCTTAGCCCTCGTCCGGGCCTTTAACAAGGCAGAATGGGCGGTGCGCCACACCCGACGGCACCTCCGCAGGTGGGCCTGGACCGAGGGCACACCGACCTCTTCCTCCACCACGGGAAACAATGGGGGCTGGTACCCCAGACACACCTCAAATGGGGAGAGGCCGGTGGCAGAAGACACCTGGCTGTTATGTGCATACTCGATCCAGGCCAGATGGTTACTCCAGGTCGTTGGGTGCGCGGATGTCACACAGCGGAGGGTCTGTTCCAACTCTTGGTAGGCCCGTTCTGCCTGTCCGTTCGTCTGTGGGTGGTACCCGGACGAGAGGCTCACGGTGGCCCCCAGTTCTCTGCAGAAACTCCTCCAGACTTGAGAGGAAAACTGGGGACCACGATCCGAGACTACGTCAGTTGGTATCCCATGCAGACGGACGACGTGGTGGAGGTCTGCTGTCTCCTGGCCCGTTGGGAGCTTCGGGAGGGCCACGAAGTGGGCCGCCTTGGAGAATCGGTCCACTATCGTGAGGATGGTGGTGTTGCCCTGGGACGGCGGGAGGCCCATGACGAAATCCAGGCCGATATGGGACCAGGGGCGATGAGGCACAGGAAGCGGCTGGAGAAGTCCTTGGAACCTTTTGTGGTCTGCCTTGCCCCTGGCACAGGTGGTGCAGGCCTGGATATACTCCCGGACGTCGGCCTCCATAGACGCCCACCAGAAGCGCTGCCGGACAACTGCCACGGTCCTTCGCACCCCTGGATGACAGGAGAGCTTGGAACCGTGACAGAAATCCAAGACTGCAGCTCTGGCTTCTGGTGGGATGTACATACGATTCTTCGGACCAGTTCCGGGGTCCGGGCTCCGTGCCAGGGCCTCCCGGACGGTCTTCTCCACGTCCCAGGTGAGGGTGGCCACGATAGTGGACTCCGGAATAATGGGCTCCGGTGGATCCGACAGCACAGTTTTGACTTCGTCTTCGTGTACCCGGGACAAGGCATCCGATCTCTGGCTCTTGGTCCCGGGGTGATAGGTGATCCGGAAGTCAAAACGTCCGAAGAACAGTGACCAGCGGGCTTGCCTGGGGTTCAGCCACTTGGCGGTCCTGATATACTCCAGGTTCCGATGGTCAGTGAAAACCGTGAACGGCACAGACGCTCCCTCCAACAGGTGTCTCCACTCCTCAAGAGCCTCTTTCACCGCAAGGAGTTCTCGATTGCCGACGTCATAGTTCCGTTCAGCGGGGGTCAACCTGCGAGGAAAGTAGGCACACGGGTGAAGAACCTTATCGGTCTCCCCGCTCTGGGATAGCACGGCTCCTATCCCTGAGTCAGAGGCGTCCACTTCAACCACAAACTGGCGGCTAGGGTCGGGCTGCACCAGAACTGGTGCAGACGAGAACCGACGTTTCAACTCCTTGAACGCGGCTTTGCACCGATCCGACCAGGTGAAGGGGACTTTTGGAGAGGTCAGGGCTGTCAGGGGGCTAACTACCTGACTGTAGCCCTTAATGAACCTCCTGTAGAAATTTGCAAAGCCGAGGAACTGTTGCAGCTTCCTACGGCTTGTTGGTTGGGGCCAATCTCTCACCGCCGCAACCTTGGCCGGATCAGGGGCGACGGAGTTGGAGGAGATGATGAACCCCAGGAAGGACAAAGAGGTGCGGTGAAACTCACACTTCTCGCCCTTCACAAACAGCCGGTTCTCCAACAACCGCTGCAGGACCTAACGTACATGCTGGACATGAGTCTCAGGATCCGGGGAAAAGATGAGTATGTCATCCAGATATACGAAGATGAATTGGTGCAGGAAGTCCCGCAAGACGTCATTTACCAAAGCTTGGAATGTCGCGGGGGCGTTGGTGAGGCCGAACGGCATGACCAGGTACTCAAAATGACCTAATGGGGTGTTAAATGCCGTCTTCCATTCGTCTCCCTTCAGGATCCAAACCAGGTGATACGCATTCCTAAGGTCCAGTTTGGTGAAAATTTGGGCTCCATGCAGGGGCGTGAACACTGAATCCAACAGGGGTAAAGGGTATCGATTGCGAACCGTTATGTCGTTCAGCCCCCTGTAATCAATGCATGGACGGAGTCCGCCGTCTTTCTTGCCAACAAAAAAGAAACCTGCACCCATCGGGGAGGTGGAATTCCGGATCAGCCCGGCAGCTAATGAGTCCCGGATGTAGGTCTCCATTGTTTCGCGCTCAGGACGTGAGAGGTTGTACAGCCTGCTGGACGGGTACTCAGCGCCCGGGACCAAATCAATGGCACAATCGTACAGACGGTGCGGGGGAAGGGTGAGCGCCAGATCCTTGCTGAAGACGTCAGCAAGGTCGTGGTACTCAACTGGCACCGCCGTCAGATTGGGAGGGACTTTAACCTCCTCATTAGCATTTACACCGGGAGGAACCGAGGATCCTAAACAATTCCGGTGGCAGGTTTCGCTCCACTGAGTCACAACCCCAGACGGCCAATCAATTCGGGGATTGTGTTTAATCATCCATGGGAAGCCCAAAATCACGCAGGAGGTAGAAGGAGTTACAAAAAACTCAATCTCCTCCCGGTGATTCCCAGACACTACCACGGTTACAGGTAGTGTCTTGTGTGTGATAAAAGGGAGAAGAGTGCCATCTAGTGCTCGCACCTTCACTGGCGAAGAAAGCGCCACCAGAGGGAGCCCTACCTCCCTTGCCCATCTGTTATCCAGCAGATTCCCTTCTGACCCCGTGTCCACCAGTGCTGGGGCTTGAAGGGTTAAATCCCCGCTCAGGATTTTAACTGGGAGTCGTGTAGACAGATGTGTATGACCCACGTGAATGTTTTGACCCCCCCTCAGTCCAGTCTCTAAGGGCGGGCGTTTGTGTTTTGATCGTTTGGGGCAGTCTCTCTGCTGATGTTCACTCGAGCCGCAGACAAAGCACTCCCCACGGACCAGCCTCCTCTGTCTGAATGCAGCCCTGCTCGTGTCCCTAGCACCGTCAGCAGGGGGAGCTGTAGCCACACGGAGCGCTGTGGCTGTGGAGCGTGGGGAAGACGGCTCCCTTTCGGACCCGGGAGGAAGAGGGACGGCTTGTGCCTGACCACGCCCTTCGCCTCGCTCCCGTCGGCATTCTTCTAACCGGTTGTCCAACCGTATAACCAAATCGATAAGCTCAGCCAAATCCCGCGGTTCCTCCTTAGCCACCAGGTGCTCCTTCAGGACCGACGACAGTCTGTTTATGAAGGCGGCGCGGAGTGCAATCATATTCCAGCCGGACCTCGCAGCCGTGATGCGGAAGTCGACTGCATATTCGGCTGCGCTCCGACGCCCCTGTCTCATTGACAGCAGCACGGTAGACGTGGTTTCGCCTCTGTTAGGGTGATCAAAAATGGTCCTGAGCTCCCTCATAAACCCAGTATAAGTGGTAAGGAGCCGTGAACCTTGCTCCCAAAGCGCTGTAGCCCAAGCGCGTGCCTCACCCCGAAGCAAATTAATCACGTAAGCCACCTTGCTGGAGTCAGACGCGTACATCACGGGACGTTGTGCAAAGATGTGCGAACACTGCATAAGAAAGTCCGCGCACGTCTCCACACAACCTCCGTACGGCTCTGGGGGGCTTATGTATACTTCAGGGGATGGTTGGGGGGGGGGGTCGTTGAATGACCAGTGGAATGTCTGTATTTGGCACCGGGTCGGCAGGAGGAGGAGCTGCAGCAGCGCCCTGAGTGAGTGCTTCCACCTGCGCGGCGAGAGCCTCCATCCTGCGATTAAGGATGACGTTTTGCTCGGTCATCAGGTCCATCCGAGCGGTAAAGGCGGTGAGGATATGCTGCAACTCACCAATCACACCTCCAGCCGACGCCTGTGCACCCTGCTCTTCCATTGGCTGTCCAACAGATGGTTGACGCCCCTCGGGATCCATGACATTGGCCGAGATATCCTGTTGGGGAAAGTGTAATGACACGGACCCACAACAGGGGGCGCAAATGAACGGTCAATAGATGAGCCAAAAGGTAACAATTTAATGTTGTGAATGTGCACAACGACTATACAGACAATCTCAGAATATGATAGCAGTCAATACACAAAGGTGACGTCACGTGTGGGCAGGCTCGAGGATAGAAGACGTCTGTCCTGAGAAGAGCCGGAACCACACGATTTCCGCCGCCACCGAACCTGGTGAATACTGGAGCCGCCAAGTCCCGAATTCCCAGGTGATCACCGTCCCCGACTGTCGGATCTGGTACTGCTGGTGAGGAGCACAAACAGTGAGATGTGGGTGTGTGCACACACCCAGTAACAAAAACAGTCAGAAGGTGGAAAGTCACCTCCACCTCTAATCACACACTCGTGCAGCTCCTGTTAACCACTTATCTGGTTGGAGTGTGAAGCGAAGCTGTCGCTGATCACACCAAACGCCAATCCCACAGATAAGGAAACACTTACAGGAAAACAGCTGCAAAGAAGTTTAGACTATTAGTCAGTGTTTTCAGTTCAGCAGAGAATTACCTTCACAGGTAGATGATATCTCGGCAATGAGGTGGAGATGACGTCCGGGTTTTATGGAGTAGTATGATGAAGTGTAGATGGGTGACAGCTGTCATGAGATAATGAGTGACAGCTGTCACCCCTGGCTGTGTCCATGGCGGCAGCGCCCTCTCGTGCCTGAAGTCTGCACTTCAGGCAGGGCGCCCTCTGGTGGTGGGCCAGCAGTACCTCCTCTTCTGGCGGCCCACACAACAGCACCGTACATCATTGTTATAGTACTTTATAATGCATGGATATAATTGGGTGCATTTGCCAGGTTTATTCTTCAATTCAACACTGATTTATAAAGTGGAGAGAAATGCAGAGTCACAAGGTGATGTGAGATTCATGGTTGTCAAGACGACTGTTTGATATGCATTTTGACATATGGAACCTCATAAAAACATTACATGTGATCTCACCTTTTGTTTCCACAGAACTCCCAACACCACATCCGTTTAATGACACCAAAGAGATCTTTAATTTCACTGATTATAAGAAACTTCAGGATGCACATGTGGAATCTGGTAGGCATCAATTTAGTTTTTTTTTAACTTTTTCCTTTCTCAATGGAAGAAAATCACATGATCTAACTGCAATAATTCAAATATGATTTTCACCTAAAACTGTGCAACAACTTGATGTTTAATGGTAAAGTATTAGTACATTGTTAGTATTTTTTTCTGTTAAGTAATAGTTTCTTGAGGTGATAATGAAAGAGGAGCATTCTTACAAACCTTAACTAAATATTTAGAAATTGGTTTACAGTGACTCTTAAAAACACATGGACAAGGATAAAGTTTGGATAAAGGATAAAAATTTGTTGAGTCACAATATACATTCATTTATTTTCTAAAACTTCTTGCTCTATTTAAAGGTCATGGAGGGCTTGAGCCTATTAAACCCTGTGCGTTGTTTGAAGTATACGAAGTCTATTAGAAAAGTATCCGACCTTATTATTTTTTTCAAAAACCATATGGATTTGAATCACGTGTGATTACATCAGACATGCTTTAACCCTCGTGGGCATGCAAGAGTTTTTTCATGCCTGTCGGTTACGTCATTCGCCTGTGGGCAGTCTTTGAGTGAGGAGTGGCCCACCCTCTTTTTTTTTCATTGTTTAGGAATGGCTCAGAGACTGCTGCTTTGTTTGATCAAAGTTTTTCCAAGGCTGTAAGGCACAACTGAGTGGACACCATTCGATAAATTCAGCTGGTTTTTGGTAAAAATTTTAACGGCTGATGAGAGATTTTGGTCTGTTAGTGTCGCTTTAAGGATGGCCTACGGCGCCTGACAGCGATCTGCGCTTCGAGGCGGCAGCGTCTCGCCGTTTCAAGTTGAAAACATCCACATTTCAGGCTCTGTTGACCCAGGAAGTCGTCAGAGAACAGAGAACTTTCAGAAGAAGTCCGCATGAGGAGTTTATTCGGACATTCCATTGTTAACGGACATTTTGTAATGAAAGAACATGCGGGCAGAGTCGCATGTCGGGCCGGACCCGATCGCGGGGGGTTGCGACAGGAAAAACACATCCGTGTTGGAAACCTTAACGGGCAAGTTGGAACATGCCAAAGCTGTTAAACAATTTCTCAGTTACTCACTTGTTGAAAGCCATCAAAAGCCGCCTAAATTTTACAAATAGTTTTCAACACGGAGGTGTTTTTCCTGTCGCGGCGCACACAGATTCGCCGAGTCGTCACGGAAACGACTCGGCGAATTTGCGCGCACGTCTTTCATTAAAAAATGTCCTTAAACAGTGGAATGTCCGCATAAAGTCCTCATGCCAACCTCTTCTGAATCTTCTCTGTTCTCTCACGACGTCCTGAGTGAATTAAGCCTTAAATTAGGATGTTTTCAGGTCGAAACATTCCAACGACGGCGCCTGGAAGCGCTGCAGGACGTCCCGCTCTGTGGAAAGTCCTTACAGCGACAGAAACACCCCATAATCTCTCATCAGCCGTTAAACTTTTCACTGAAAACCAGCTTAATTTCTCGAATAGTATCCACTCGGATATTCCTCACAGGTCCAGAAAAAATTTTGATAAAGCAACGCGCACCGTCTCGAGCAGCGTGTGAAACAAAGGAATTCAGCCAAGAGGGCGGGACCACATCTTACTCAAGGCCTGCCCACAGGGAAATGACGTCACCGACACGCGTGAAAAAACTCACGCATGCGCACGAGGGTTCAAGCATGATTGGTGGAATCGCACGTCATTCAAATCCATATAGTTAAAAAAAAAAAAAAAAGGGTCGGTTTATTGTCTAATAGACCTCGTACTTTTAAAATAGTGTAACTGATTGGGCACAACTGCAAATTACAGATTATAGATTACGTCAAAGATTTTTGTACAAACAGAAGGCATTCATACTGTGCTTTGATAAAATGAACATTTATAAACCACAATTCTATCTTTTTTTATTATAGAGTTGGTGACTTTTAATGACAGCTACATATAGGATAAATTGAACATTACCAATACAGACAATGTGACAGAGGTACCAGTGACACAGGTTGGAAATGTTGAAAATGCTTAAAATATTCTGTAGCACTTTCTGATTAATAAGTTTTTGTTATATGCTGTAGCAGCTTTTTACTATATACATGTACTTTGTTGTCAAGGGGACCATCAGTGTGCAAAATATGAAAGAATATGAACAAACTGTCTGTGGACCAAAAACAATCATCTCAGTTTTGTCTGAGTTTAGCTGGAGAAAGTTGTTTTGCATCCACACACTTATCTGTTCAATGCACCTACAGAGTGAATCTACAGGCCCATGTTCAGCTGCCGCCAGTGACGCGTACAGTGTTCAGAATAATAGTAGTGCTATGTGACTAAAAAGATTAATCCAGGTTTTGAGTATATTTCTTATTGTTACATGGGAAACAAGGTACCAGTAGATTCAGTAGATTCTCACAAATCCAACAAGACCAAGCATTCATGATATGCACACTCTTAAGGTGATGAAATTGGGCTATTAGTAAAAAAAAGTAGAAAAGGGTGTGTTCACAATAATAGTAGCATCTGCTGTTGATGCTACAAACTCAAAACTATTATGTTCAAACTGCTTTTTTAGCAATCCTGTGAATGACTAAACTAGTATTTAGTTGTATAACCACAGTTTTTCATTATTTCTTCACATCTGCGAGGTATGGAGTCAACCAACTTGTGGCACCTTTCAGCTGTTATTCCACTCCAAGATTCTTTAACAACATTCCACAGTTCATTCACATTTCTTGGTTTTGCTTCAGAAACAGCTTTTTTGATGTCACCCCACAAGTTCTCAATTGGATTTAGGTCCAGGGATTGGGCAGGCCACTCCAAAACATTAATTTTGTTGGTTTGGAACCACGATTTTGCTTGTTTACTAGTGTGCTTGGGGTCATTGTCTTGTTGAAACACCCATTTCAAGAGCACGTCCTTTTCAGCATAAGGCAACATGACCTCTTCAAGTATTTTGATATATCCAAACTGATCCATGATACCTGGTATGCGATATATAGGCCCAACACCATAGTAGGAGAAACATGCCCATATCATGATGCTTGCACCATCATGCTTCACTGTCTTCACTGTGAACTGTGGCTTGAATTCAGAGTTTGGGGGTCGTCTCACAAACTGTCTGCGGCCCTTGGACCCAAAAAGAACAATTTTACTCTCATCAGTCCACAAAATATTCCTCCATTTCTCTTTAGGCCAGTTGATGTGTTCTTTGGCAAATTGTAACCTCTTCTGCACATGTCTTTTATTTAACAGAGGGGCTTTGCAGGGGATTCTTGCAAATAAATTAGCTTCACACAGGCATCTTCTAACTGTCACAGCACTTACAGGTAACTCCAGACTGTCTTTGATCATCCTGGAGCTGATCAGTGGGTGAGCCTTTGCCATTCTGGTTATTCTTCTATCCATTTTGATGGTTGTTTTCCGTTTTCTTCCACGCATCTCTGTTTTTCCCCCCCCCCCCCATTTTAAAGCATTGGAGATCATTGTAGATGAACAGCCTATAATTTTTTGCACCTGTGTATACGTTTTCCCCTCTCCAATCAACTTTTTAATCAAACTACGCTGTTCTTCTGAACAATGTCTTGAACGTCCCATTTTCCTCAGGCTTTCAAAGAGAAAAGCATGTTCAACAGGTGCTGGCTTCATCCTTAAATAGGGGACACCTGATTCATACCTGTTTGTTCCACAAAGTTGACGAACTCACTGACTGAATGCCACACTACTATTATTGTGAACACCCCCTTTTCTACTTTTTTTTTTTTACTAATAGCCCAATTTCATAGCCTTAAGAGTGTGCATATCATGAATGCTTGGTCTTGTTGGATTTGTGAGAATCTACTGAATCTACTGGTACTTTGTTTCACATGTAATAATAAGAAATATACTAAAAACCTGGATTAATCTTTTTAGTCACATAGCACTACTATTATTCTGGACATTACTGTACGAGTATGTCACAAACTGTTGACTGCCTGGGAATTTCATGCACAAACATTTATATGGGATGTTCCAAAGCAGAAATGTCCACTGAGTGGCAGTTGTCTGGGTCAAAATGTTGTGCTGATGGCAGACATCAGAGAAGAAGGGCCAAACTGGTTCAAGCCAAAAGAAAGGCAGCCAGTGAAGGTCTGCAGAAGAGCATCTTTGAACGTCATACAACACATTGCACCTTGAAGCAGATGGATGACAGCAGAAAAGGACCACACTAGGTGCCACTCCTGTCAACAAAAAACAGAAAACTGAGATTGTGGGAGGCATGGGCTCACTAGAATTGGACAGTGGGTAACTCCAACAGTGTTGCCTGTTTGGATAAGTCTCAGTGCGTGCTGCAACAGTCAGATGGTATTGTTCTAATTTGAAAGCAAGGAACCTTCCTGCCTTGTATCAACAATTCCATTATGGTGATGGTGGTGTACTGGTGTGGATACTCCATGACGCTACCATGTCAATAACAACTACAAGGTCTAAAGAAGGTTGCAGCATCTTGTTGAATCTATCCCATGGAAATTAATACAGTTAAACTAGTCCTGAAGACAAAATGAGCTCTAACTAGGTCCATGCATTGAGGACCGAATGAAGTGGCTGGTACCTGTAACAGGTGGGGTGTTTGATTAAATGGCTACTTATAGGGGATGGTTCGGTTATCTGTCTGGGTGGTTGCCAGCCGTGTCCCCAAAGATTGTTTCATTTCAACTCCATTGTGGTGGTGTACAGAGGCAAAGTTACCAAATTGGGTCAGTCAAAATGTGTGAAAATGTTGTTTGTTGCAACAATTAAAGTGAATATAAGTAGGATATATATGTTCCATAGTTTTGTTGAAAATGATTGGTGATTTGTGTTTCTTTAGACTCTTCATACCCGCTACAGAACAGTGAAATTGCAAAAGTTACAGCTAATGAGCGGTGGACTAAAACTGGTAATGCGAAATAAAGCCTGATGTCACAACAGTATGTATTGGGCCCTATCTTGGTTATCTGTGGTGCACGGTCTAAAGCACATAGCACAAGTGACTTTACTATTTAGAGCAGGTCTTGCCAACCCTGCTCCTGGATGGCACCAGATTTTCCATGTCTGCCTACTCTAGTCACACCTGATGAATTAGCATTGGTGTTTCCCAGCTCTTGATTGACTGTCTACACCTGATTGAGTTAATTAGCTGTGGGTGGAGTAGAGAGAGTTGTAAACATGCTGGGCAGGTGCCTACCAGGAGCACGGTTGCAGATGCCTGATTTAGAGGGCACAAAATTTGAGCGCAAGTAGTGTGTAGGCTGCAGAGGACCCATTTATTCAATTAATCAAGTGTGTGTGAAGGGCATAATATCAAATATACCAATCACATTGTCATCAATAGTCCTCTTGAAGGACCAGGGTGCTGGTCTTCAGACTGCAGACTCAGATGAGAGGTTTTCTGGGGAATTAAGGGATTTACATCAATATGCCAAAGCGCATTTATAGTAGAGAGCTGTTATGTGCAGACGCAAGTTGAGGAGCGGACCAACGTCTGACCGAACCCAGCGCTAAATAACCAGAAAGCGGTTCCACAAACAAAACGATTTTATTTCCCCTCCAGTGCAATAATTAGTGTACAACATAAATATTTGGTTTGTCTGGCGGAGTGAAGGACGGCACGATCTCCAGCGCCCAAAAGGATCGAAGCCTCGGCGCTTCTGGACTCAGATTCACCGCCAAACACCCCCCAGGTGGACACGACAAACTGACTCTGTGAAGGATGGAAAAGGTGAGGTAAGTCAACAGAGCTACAGCAAATATCCTTCAGAGGCACACACTATCAGCAACACATTCAGGTCTGAATTTAAGCTTTATGTAAATGAGCAGCTTCTCACAACAGGTGGAGGATCATCAGTCCGTACGCCACGGCAGTGAGAAGCAAACTGCACAATTCTCATCAATGTTCAAATATACTGTGTAACAAAATGCCAAATTACTATTAACGATCATTCAGACAATAATCACCTCTGATGTGTGCTGACAGCATGTGTCCCTCACCCGTCCTCCTTCACAGGCACGATGTGTCAAACCCTGGCGCGGTCCTCAGCGTCTCACAAACGAACGTCACAAGGTCGAGTTCCCGGCAATTCTGCTTGAACCACTCATGGCTTAAATGCAGAACGCCATCTCATTATCTGCTTCAGCTGAAAGTCTTTAAGTTTACACGTGAGCATCATCCACAGGTGCTGCGAGTCAGTAGGCCTGCACGTGAACATCCTCCACAGGTGCAGCTAATAATGCTGATGAGGGTGAAGGACTCTTCTGCCAGCACCGTCTCCACAGACAAAAACCAGTTTGCATACCACCTGGAGAGCAAAGAAAAGAAAACAACACAAAAACATCCAGCCAAACCCCCCAACACACAACAGAGAGCAGCCATTATACAACCCCTGGCAAAAATTATGGAATCACTGGCCTCGGATGATGTTCATTCAGTTGTTTAATTTTGTAGAAAAAAAGCAGATCACAGACATGACACAAAACTAAAGTCATTTCAAATGGCAACTTTCTGTCTTTAAGAAACACTATAAGAAATCAAGAAAAAAGATTGTGACAATCAGTAACGGTTACTTTTTTAGACCAAGCAGAGGAAAAAAATATGGAATCACTCAATTCTGAGGAATAAATTATGGAATCACCCCTGTAAATTTTCATCCCCCAAACTAACACCTGCATCAAATCAGGATCTGCTCATTGACATTGACCCTATGCCATGACATTGACCCTATGTGTCTTTTTGCAAGGAATGTTTTCACAGTTTTTGCTCTATGGCAAGATGCATTATCATCTTGAAAAATGATTTAATCATCCCCAAACATCCTTTCAATTGTCCAAAATATCAACGGAAACTTGTGCATTTATTGATGATGTAATGACAGCCATCTCCCCAGTGCCTTTACCTGACATGCAGCCCCATATCATCAATGACTGTGGAAATTTACATGTTCTCTTCAGGCAGTCATCTTTATAAATCTCATTGGAACAGCACCAAACAAAAGTTCCAGCATCATCACCTTGCCCAATGCAGATTCGAGATTCATCAACTGAATATGACTTTCATCCAGGTCATCCACAGTCCACGATTGCTTTTCCTTAGCCCATTGTAACCTTGTTTTTTTTCTGTTTAGGTGTTAATGATGGCTTTTGTTTAGCTTTTCTGTATGTAAATCCCATTTCCTTTAGGCGGTTTCTTACAGTTCGGTCACATACTTTGACTCCAGTTTCGTCCCATTCGTTCCTCATTTGTTTTGTTGTGCAGTTTTCGATTTTTGAGACTTATTGCTTTAAGTTTCTGTCTTGACCGCTTTGATATCTTCCTTGGTCTACCAGTATGTTTGCCTTTAACAACCTTCCCATGTTGTTTGTATTTGGTCCAGAGTTAGACACAGCTGACTGTGAACAACCAACATCTTTTGCAACATTGCGTGATGATTTACCCTCTTTTAAGAGTTTGATAATCCTCTCCTTTGTTTCAATTGACATCTCTCATGTTGGAGCCATGATTCATGTCAGTGCACTTGGTGCAACAGCTCTCCAAGGTGTGATCACTCCTTTTTAGATGCAGACTAACGAGCAGATCTGATATCATGCAGGTGTTAGTTTTGGGGATGAAAATTTACAGGGTGATTCCATAATTTTTTCCTCAGAATTGAGTGATTCCATATTTTTTTCCTCTGCTTGGTCTAAAAAAGTAACCGTTACTGACTGCCACAATCTTTTTTTTCTTGATTTCTTATAGTGTTTTCTTAAAGCCAGAAAGTTGCCATTTGAAAGACTTTAGTTTGTGGTCATGTCTGTGATCTGCTTTTTTTCTACAAAATTAAACAACTGAATGAACATCCTCCGAGGCCAGTGATTCCATAATTTTTGCCAGGGGTTGTATATCCCAGAGTGTTGTGTTTTTCCATTTGTGCTTGGTTGGTTGTTTTCACAAACCCAAACACTGATTCGTCATTCAGCTTCACAAGCGCTGCAATTAGAGTATTCAGTGATTTTGCAAAGATCACAGCATCATCCATGAAGTCAAGGTCAGTAAATCTTTTCTCGCATAAAAGGGCATAAAATTCAGATATGCCTTGCGGATTCACAACACATACACACTGTGCTTATATATATATATGTATACTCAACAAAAATATAAACGCAACACTTTTGGTTTTGCTAGTGAGCACTTCTCCTTTGCTGAGATAATCCATCCCACCTCACAGGTGTGCCATATCAAGATGCTGATTAGACACCAAGATTAGTGCACAGGTGTGTCTTAGACTGCCCACAATAAAAGGCCACTCTGAAAGGTGCAGTTTTTTCACACAGCACAATGCCACAGATGTCGCAAGATTTGAGGGAGCGTGCAGTTGGCATGCTGACAGCAGTTATGTCAACCAGAGCTGTTGCTCGTGTATTGAATGTCATGTCTCTACCATAAGCCGTCTCCAAAAGGCGTTTCAGAGAATTTGGCAGTACATCCAACCAGCCTTACAACCGCAGACCACGTGTAACCACACCAGCCCAGGACCTCCACATCCAGCATGTTCACCTCCAAGATCGTCTGAGACCAGCCACTCGGACAGCTGCTGAAACAGTCGGTTTGCATAACCAAAGAATTTCTGCACAAACTGTCAGAAACCATCTCAGGGAAGCTCATCTGCATGCTCGTCGTCCTCATCGGGGTATCGACCTGACTCCAGTTCGTCGTCGTAACCGACTTGAGTGGGCAAATGCTCACATTCGCTGGCGTTTGGCACGTTGGAGAGGTGTTCTCTTCACGGATGATTCCCGGTTCACACTGTTCAGGGCAGATGGCAGACAGTGTGTGTGGCGTCACAGAACACAGGTGCATTTTATTGATGGCATTTTTGAATGCACAGAGATACCGTGACGAGATCCTGAGACCCATTGTTGTGCCATACATCCAAGAACATCACCTCATGTTGCAGCTGGATAATGCACGGCCCCATGTTGCAAGGATCTGTACACAATTCTTGGAAGCTGAAAATGTCCCAGTTCTTGCATGGCTGGCATACTCACTGGACATGTCACCCATTGAGCATGTTTGGGATGCTCTGGACCGGCGTATACGACAGCGTGTACCAGTTCCTGCCAATATCCGGCAACTTCACACAGCCATTGAAGAGGAGTGGACCAACATTCCACAGGCCACAATTGACAACCTGATCATCTCTATGCGAAGGAGATGTGTTGCACTGCATGAGGCAAATGGTGGTCACACCAGATACTGACTGGTATCCCCCCCCAATAAAACAAAACTGCACCTTTCAGAGTGGCCTTTTATTGTGGGCAGTCTAAGGCACACCTGTGCACTAATCATGGTGTCTAATCAGCATCTTGATATGGCACACCTGTGAGGTGGGATGGATTATCTCAGCAAAGGAGAAGTGCTCACTATCACAGATTTAGACTGGTTTGTGAACAATATTTGAGGGAAATGGTGATATTGTGTATGTGGAAAAAGTTTTAGATCTTTGAGTTCATCTCATACAAAATGGGAGCAAAACCAAAAGTGTTCCGTTTATATTTTTGTTGAGTGTATATATATATATAAGCACAGTGTGTATGTGTTGTGAATCCGCCTGTTGGATGTAAGGCATATCTGAATTTTATGCCCTTTTATGCAAGAAAAGATTTACTGACCTTGACTTCATGGATGATGCTGTGATCTTTGCAAAATCACTGAATACTCTAATTGCAGTGCTTGTGAAGCTGAATGACGAATCAGTGTTTGGGTTTGTGATTGTCCTGGATCAAGACTAAGATCCAGGCATTTAATGGCTTCCTGGATTCAGCCATCAGAAGTATATCTGTATGTGGTGAAAGTGTTGAACTTGTAGACATTCACTTATCTCAGCAGTGACATTCATGTCTCTGGGTCCTCAGCCTTTGAGCTTGAGAGATGCCTGGGAAGAACCTATGGAGTAATGAAGTCACTGGACAGAGGTGTTTGACAATGCTGATATCTTTGCAGGTGAACAAAGGTCCATGTTTTTAGGGTCCTGGTGCTGCCTGTCTCACTGCGTGGCTGTGAGAGTTGGATGTTAACTAGTGACCAAAGGTGATGACATGGATGACTTTGGTTTTAGGTCTTTTTGACAACCCTTGGGTTTGTTTCAAATCAGTGATTGCTGAGGGAGACTACGATGTGGAGTATCACTTGCATTGAGAGGGAGCATCAGCTTCAACATTTAGCCCATGTGGTGCGTGTCTCTGTGCATGATCCAGCACAGAGGAGCCTCAGTGTTGAGGTCCGCACTGGCTGGAGAAGGACAAGGGGACCCTAACATTTCACCTGGCTATGGCAGATAGATGATCATTTTAGAGATGTGGGAGTGGACTGGTTGTCTGCCTGGGTGGCTTCCATCCAGAAGCCAAAGCTTTTCCATGGTGCCGTTGATGCAGTGAAACACAGCACCAGCGCAAACTCCTAAACTGCTGCACTCCACTTTAGGCCAAGTTTTTCTTGGGCTGCCTTTGACTTCTGCTGCCTCATGATAACAAAGTACCAACACTGCACCTGAATACACTTCACTTTAATACAACCCCAAATCCAATGAAGTTGGGACGTTGTGTGAAATTGAAATAAAAACAGAATACAATGATTTGCAAATCCTCTTCAACATATATTCAATTGAATACACCACAAAGACAAGATATTTAATGTTCAAACTGATAAACCTTATTGTTTTTGTGCAAATATTTGCTCATTTTGAAATGGATGCTTGTAACACATTTCAAAAAAGCTGGGACAGGGGCAACAAAACACTGAGAAAGTTGATGAATGCTCAAAGAACACCTAATTAGAAACAGGTGAGTGTCATGATTGGGTATAAAAGGAGCATCCCCAAAAGGCTCAGCTGTTCACAAGCAAAGATGGAGTGAAGATCACCACTTTGTGAACAACTGCATGAAAAAAATAGTCCAACAGTTTAAGAACAATGTTTCTTAACATTCAATTGCAAGGAATTTAGGGATTCCATCATCTACAGTCCATAATATAATCAGAAGATTCAGAGAATCTGGAGAACTTTCTACATGTAAGTGGCAAGGCAGAAAACCAACACTGAATGCCCGTGACCTTCGATCCCTCAGGTGGCACTCCATTAAAAACCGACATCATTGTGTAAAGGATCTTACCGTGTGGGCTCAGGAACACTTCAGAAAACCATTGTCAATTAACACAGTTTGTCGCTACATCTTCAAGTGCAAATTAAAACTCTACCATGCAAAGCGAAAGCCATACATCAACAACATCCAGAAACGCCGCCGTCCTCTCTGGGCTCGAGCTCATTTGAAATGGACAGACACAAAGTGGAAAAGTGTGTTGTGGTCTGATGAGTCCACATTTCAAATTGGACAAAAGAGGAAAAAGACTATCCAGATTGTTACCAGCGCTAAGTTCAAAAGCAGGCATCTTTGATGGTATGGGGGTGTGTTAGTGCCCATGGCATGGGCAACTTACACATCTGTGATGGCACCATCAATGCTGAAAGGTACATCCAGGTTTTGGAGCAACACATGTTGTCATCCAAGCAACGTCTTTTTCAGGAATGTCCCTGCTTATTTCAGCAAGACAATGCCAAGCCACATTCTGCATGTGTTACAACAGTGTGGCTTCATAGTAAAAGAGTGCGGGTACTAGACTCGCCTGCCTGCAGTCCAGACCTGTCGCCCATTAAAAATGTGTGGCGCATTATGAAGCGCAAAATATGACAATGGAGACCCCGGACTGTTGAACAACTGAAGTCGAACATCAAGCAAGAATGGGAAAGAATTCCACCTACAAAGCTTCAATAATGAGTGTCCTCAGTTCCCAAATGCTTATTGAGTGTTGTTAGAAGGAAAGGTGATGTGACACAGTCATAAACATACCACTGCCACAGCTTTTTTGAAATGTGTTGCAGGCATCCATTTCAAAATGGGCAAATATTTGCATAAAAAAGTTTATCAGTTTGAACATTCAATGTCTTGTCTTTGTGGTGTATTCAACTGAATATAGGTTGAAGAGGATTTGCAAATCATTGTATTCTGTTTTTTTTTTTTTTTTTTTTTTTTTTTTTTACATTTTACACAACATCCAACTTCATTGGAGTTGGGTTGTACTTCATGACTGCAAGGATGAGTGCACTGAACTTAAAAATGACAACTGCATTGTCAGAAATGAGCAACGACACTTGCGCTGTGCCGTGCACTGCTTTGCACTGATTGAAAGATAGGGCCCTTACAGCCTGCTCAGTAGGTTCTGGCCAAATGATTTGTTTTTGCTGTGCGCTGAAGACATTTGAGTTGAAAAAGTTGAATATGAAAATGATGTTTAACATATACTGTATATGTAAATGTCAATACCAGGAAATAAAAAGCTAAATCTCTAAACTTTCTTCTAATATTCAACTTTTGATCTCAAACCCAAATGCGTACAGAAATAACAAATTTTGCTGTATTCTTCGCATATTTTAGAGGGTACTGTCTCTGTGTTGTCTGTTTGTCCTTCAATCTCTCTCTATACATACAGTACTTACACACACACACACTATATATATATATATATATATATATATATATATATATATATATATATATACACACACACACACACACACACACACACACACACATACATACATATACACAGTAGGGCAAAAGAGTATATAGTCAGTCCCTAATTGTGCACGTTCTCCTACTTAGAAAGATGAGAGAGGTCTGGAATTTTCATCATAGGTACACTTCAACTGTGAGAGACAAAATGAGAAAAAAAAAATCCAGAAAATCACATTGTAGGATTTTTAAAGAATTTATTTGTAAATTATGGTAGAAAATAAGTATTTGGTCAGGAACAAAAGTTCAACTCAATACTTAATACGTAACATAATCTTCGTTGACAATGACAGAGGTCAAATGTTTCCTGTAAGTCTTCACCAGGTTTGCACACACTGTAGCTGGTATTTTGGCCCATTCCTCCATGCAGATCTCCTCTAGCGCAGTGATGTTTTGGGGCTGTCACTGGGCAACATGGACTTTCAACTCCCTCAACAAATTTTCTATGGGGTTGATGTCTGGAGACTGACTCCAGGACCTTGAAATGCTTTTTACGGAGCCACTCCATCGTTGCCCGAGCAGTGTGTTTGGGATCATTGTCACGCTGGAAAATCCAGCCACGTTGCATCTTCAATGCTGTCACTGATGGAAGGAGGTTTTGGCTTAAAATCTCATGATACATGGCCACGTTCATTATTCCCTTAACACAGATCAGTCGTCCTGTCCCCTTTGCAGAAAAACAGACCCAAAGCATGATGTTTCCACCCCCATTCTTCACAGTAGATATGGTGTTCTTGGAATGCAACTGAGCATTCTTCTTCCTCCAAACATGACTAGTTGAGTTTTTACCAAAAAGTTCTATTTTGGTTTCATCTGACCACATGATATTCTCCCAATCCTCTTCTGGATCATCCATATGCTCTCTGACAAACTTCAGATGGGCCTGGACATGTACTGGCTTAAACAGGGGGACACACCTGTCACTGCAGATTTGAGTCCCTCTCTGCGTAGTGTGTAGCCTTTGTTACTTTGGTCCCAGCTCTCTGCAGGTCATTCATCAGGTCCCTCCGTGTAGTTCTGTGATTTTTGCTCACCGTTCTCATGATCATTTTGACCCCGCGGGATGACATCTTGCGTGGAGCCCCAGATCGAGGAAGATTATCAGTGGTCTTTTATGTCTTCCATTTTCTTATAATTGCCCCCACAGTTGATTTATTCACACCGACCTGCTTGACTATTGTAGATTCACTCTTCCCAGCCTGGTGCACATCTACAATTTTCTTCCTGGTGTCCTTTGGCAGCTCTTTGGTCTTGGCCATGGTTGAGTTTGGAGTCTGACTGTTTAAGGCCGTGGATAGGTGTCTTTTATACAGATAACGAGTTCCAACAGGTGCCATTAATACAGGTAACAGGTGGAGGACAGAAGAGCTTCTTAAGAAGAAGTTACAGGTCTGTGAGAGCCAGAAATCTTGCTTGTTTGTGGGTGACCAAATACTTATTTTCCACCATAATTTACAAATAAATTCTTTAAAAATCCTACAGTGTGATTTCCTGGATTTTTTTTTTTCTCATGTTGTCTCTCATCGTTGAAGTGTACCTGTGATGAAAATTACAGACCTTTTTCATCTTTCTAAGTAGGAGAACTTGCACAGTCAGGGGCTGACTAAATACTTTTTTACCCCACTGTACATATATATAATAGTATTTTTGTCTTCATTTGTTTAGAATGCCTTCTTAAAGCCATAGTGTGCTCAGAGAATGTCACTAAAATGCAAAGCACGTTTGGCGCCTGGATGTCGGATGCATCTCAACTGGATGAAAGTCTGTTTTGGCTGACAGAACATTTTTCAGGTGACTTACACAGAAACAAACTACAAATGTCATTTTATTTCCAGAGTTTTTGTTGAATTTCGTGCGCTGAGTATAAAAATGTTTCTCATCCAGGTCGAGTTATTGCTGAATACAGGAACATTTCAGCAATTCAGGATCCAAGCAGTAAGATTATAGACATCCAGAGGTTCTATCAGGGTTGTGGTCACGTCATTTACAACAATTCGTTTTACTTCCACAATGCAGGAACAAACAAACTGACAAAGTAAGTGTTTGTGTGGGACAAGAACCTAATGTTCTTGGCGTTAACATACCCATCATCAGTATATTTGATGTTCGTGCTGTCACATATTTCATTCACAGCTTCTTATCTGATCCAGTGTGAACATTTTGATTTGGCAGATTCGACCTGGACACCAGAAGAACAACAACACTGACAATTGAAAATGCCAGATACAAAAACCTGACTTATCTTTTCCGGAACTCAAAGACATACTTTAAGTTTGCTGTGGATGAAAACGGACTGTGGGTCATCTTTGGCTCAGACACAGATGATAATACGATGGTTGCACAGATGGACCCCGAGACGTTCTCCGTTGAGTCTGTCATTAACACAGCCTACCCCACAGTTAAAGCAGGAAATGCTTTCATCATATGTGGGGTGCTCTACGTCACAGACATCACTGACAAAAAAATTACATATGCATTTGATTTAAAGAAAGAGAGTCCACTTGATACGAGTGTGGATTTAAGACCTGCTGATGGCATTCTGGCTATGCTGTCATATTATCCAAATACACAGCGTTTGTATTTGTGGAACAACAGCAGTGTGACAACATGTAAAGTTACAGTGGAATGATGATAATCACAGGGCCTGCAAAGGGAATAATAAATGGACTAAAGTCTGTTGATTTTGCTTAAAAATGACAGTCCTGTACACACAATACAGTATATTGATTGATCTTATGTAAAACGGTCTCTCTCTCTTTTAACTCTAGATGAATGTATTGTGTTTACTGCCCTTTATATTGTGTACAGTGATTCACCAAAAATGTAAATGCAACACTTGGACTGGACGCAATGAGAAGTAACTCTAAAAAGTGGCGTTTTATCACACAACACAATGCAACAGATGTCACAAATTTTGAGGGAGCATGCAACAAGCACGCTGAGTTCAGGAATGTCCGCCAATGCAATTAATTTTATTTTATTAATTTAATTTATATAGCACTAAATCACAACAAAGTTGCCTCAAGGCGCTTCACACAAGTTGCCCATGAACTGATGGTTCATTTCACCATCAGGTTGGAAATGCCTGCAATGTCATTTTCAACCAATCTCACAACTACACACCATGTGTAACCATGTCAGCTGAGGACTACCACGCCCAGCTTCTTCACCAAATTATGTTTTGATGCACTTTTTAGGGCCCTTTCACACATGGTGCATGAAGGAGGAATCGTATGCCATTCGTGAAAAATCGGAGCCGCCTCTAACGCCTCGTACACCCATCGCCACAACCATTCGTGTACACCAGCAGCCGAAAGACAGAGAGCCCTGCGAGTGCTCATTCGATCCCTCTCTCGGCAGGTGCCACACATGAACATCCAATACGACTCGCGGAGGACTTAGAAAATGTGGGGCCATTCGCAGAGCCACAAAAATAGAGAGTAGAGGAACACTTTCGAGCTGCCTGTGAAAAATTGTCTAACTGCCCCTCGAGTGTGGCATTGCCAAGCAACACACATGTGGCGTGTCAGTGTTGACTCCCCCCTCAACACATGTGGTGTGCGTAACGTGCGTGTGTGTGTCGCACCCCTCCCAACACGTGTGGCGTGCGTGTGTTGCCCCCCCCCCCCACAACATATGTGGCGTGCGGGGGGGGGGGGCACACTTGCATGAAATGCTGATATACAGACATTATCACATGGGGACCGGCACAGCCACATCTGAGCGCAAATGGCACATCAAGGCCATTCTCAGCTGATCGTCACCCAGTCACACACTGACAACTGGAAATGCACACGATGTGTTACATTAAAAACATAGAGACCACAGCCAGGACAGGTATATAAATAATTATTACAATAACTACATACACAATTACAGGACAAATAACTAAATTAATTAATCACAGAACACAGAAACAGAGAGTGACACTTTGTACTGTGTGCTGAACGAACAGGTGGGTGTGTCTGCAAACAGCAGCAGCTGTTGAAATCTCTGGACCAGCAAGTCACAGCTGAAGAACACGACCGTATTATGAAGGACATGACCTTACAACTCTACACCATGAGGCGCATGCGTGTGCTTGCTGGCCTCATGTGGAAATACATAAAAACATATATCGCCTATGCCACAGGCTGGAGCGACCACTCAGCACGCACACCAGCAGGCTGCTCCATGTGAAAAGAACCGTATGATCATGTGAACACTCAGCTGGCGATCTGAATGTCATGTCACCCACATGAACTCTGGTCCACATGACGCGGTGTCTCTCCTTCGGCCACACTCGATGGACATGCGTGCCGCTCACTAGACACACACGTAGGGCCGGCTGGACACACCAGGCCAGCAGATGTGGACATGATGGGAGCGCACTGCTTCATTCATGTCATTTCATGTCTTCATGTCTATGACCATAGGTCATCTACAGAAGAACAGAAGGTTCATACTTGTATTGTCAGCTCAATAAGAGGAATTCAGTAAACTGCTGTGTTTTTTTATGGTGTGTGGTTTTTATTTTTTTCTCCACAGCAGTGGCCTGTTGGGGTGCAACACATTCTAGATGCTCGCACTGTGTTCATGCACGAAACCGTCGCCGCTGTATTGTGCATGCCTGTTCGATTGTGTGTCCCTCCCAACAGCAGGTGGAATGTTTTGCGGTTCCCCATTTCGTTTTTTGTTCACCGATTTTCTTCTGGTTTCTGCTTCTTTCGACCAACATCATGTTATGTGTGAAGGGGCCTTTAATTGTTATGCTTAGGGGTTCGGGTCGAACCGAACCGTTTCAGACTATGGGCCCACATGCAGGGAGCTGGACACGGAGAGGAGTTCAAAAGGAAAAATATATTTATTTACAATAAATGAATGAAATGCTGTGCTGGGATGCCTGCAGTATAGAGAGTGGCCCACCTCCTGGTGGTGAAATAAGGGAGCTGCAGTTTCCCAAGCCAGTCTTGATAGACCGGGAGCTGAGATAGCCTACCATGCAGCGCCCCCCCCCGCCGCAACAAAATGCCACTTGATTTTTTTCAACCTCTATAATGTCCTTATTGGAAAATACTTACAGGAAAATAACTCATTCCCGATGTACCTTTTGGCGCAATAGTCACCTAAAGATTAAAAGCTACTCAAGTGCTGTACGTGGGCTGAATTTTTGCAGTTTTTAAGCTTCTTTAAATACCTATACATATATCAACCATATCCATCTATATATTTCTAAAAAGCCCATTTTCTCTACTTTAATATGATACCCATCTCATTTAGGTAACATAAAATGGCACTTCTCTATATGGCTTACAGTACAACCATATACACAACCCTTACCTGGACCAAAAAATGTCCAAAAATTTTATGAGTAGTTTTTTGTAATAAAAACTGAAGTATCCGGGCCTAGATTAAGCACTAATATTACAACTATAAATCATTAGCTTTCATTTGAGACCAAAACTATGGTGAAAGGCAAAGTATTGACTGAATGACGAACTACTGACTTGGATGCTATTTGCCTTGTGTTGAACACATTCATGGCACATATTATATACAGTGAAATTTACTAAGAAAATGCATTTACCTTCTCTGTGATATGTCCAAAGCTATAAAGTTTTGCAATGTTTTACTCATAGACAATTCTAGAATGATGATACAATATAGATACAACCTCAATTCCAATGAAGTTGGGACGATGTGTAAAATGTAAATAAAAATGGAATACAATGATTTGCAAATCCTCTTCAACCTATATTCAATTGAATACACCACAAAGACAAGATAATTAATGTTCAAACTGATAAACCTTATTGTTTTTGTGCAAATATTTGCTCATTTTGAAATGGATGCCTGTAACACATTTCAAAAAAGCTGGGACAGGGGCAACAAAACACTGAGAAAGTTGATGAATGCTCAAAGAACACCTAATTAGAAACAGGTGAGTGTCATGATTGGGTATAAAAAGGCTCAGTCGTTCACAAGGAAAGATGGGGTGAGGATCACCACTTTGTGAACAACTGCATGAAAAAATAGTCCAAAGGTTTAAGAACAATGTTTCTCAATGTTCGATTGCAAGGATTTAGGGATTCCATCATCTACAGTCCATAATATAATCAGAAGATGCAGAGAATCTGGAGAACTTTCCACACGTAAGCAGCAAGGCCGAAAACCAACACTGAATGCCCGTGACCTTCGATCCCTCAGGCGGCACTGCATTAAAAACCGACATCATTGTGTAAAGGATCTTACCACGTGGGCTCAGGAACACTTCAGAAAACCATTGTCAGTTAACACAGTTTGTCGCTACATCTTCAAGTGCAAATTAAAACTCTACCATGCAAAGCGAAAGCCGCACATCAACAACATCCAGAAACTCTGCCACCTTCTCTGAGCCCGAGCCCATTTGAAATGGACAGACACAAAGTGGAAAAGTGTGCTGTGGTCTGATAAGTACACATTTCAAATTGTTTTTGGAAATCATGGACGTTGTGTCCTCTGGACAAAAGAGGAAAAAGACCATCCAGATTGTTACCAGCGGAAAGTTCAAACGCTAGCATCTGTGATGGTATGGGGGTGTGTTAGTGCCCATGGTATGGGCAACTAACACATCTGTGATGGCACCATCAATGCTGAAAGGTACATCCAGGTTTTGGAGCAGCACATGCTGCCATCCAAGCAATGTCTTTTTCAGGGACGTCCCTGCTGATTTCAGCAAGACAATGCCAAGCCACATTCTGCATGTGTTACAACAGCGTGGCTTCGTAGTAAAAGAGGGTGGGTACTAGACTGGCCTGCCTGCAGTCCAGACCTGTCGCCCATTGAAAATGTGTGCCGCATTATGAAGCCCAAAATATGACATTGGAGACCCCAGACTGTTGAACAACTGAAGTCATACATCAAGCAAGAATGGGAAAGAATTCCACCTACAAAGCTTCAACAATTATGTCCTCAGTTCCCAAACACTTACTGAGTGTTGTTAGAAGGAAAGGTGATGTAACACAGTGGTTAACATACCACTGTCCCAGCTTTTTTGTTGTGTGTTGGGGGGGGGGTTGTTTTGGGGTCTGGTTTGTGCGGTCGCCGGGAGGCTTCCCGTTGACAGGGGGGTACTGTTGGGGGGGGTTTGGCTGGACAAGGTTGGGTTGTTTTGTGTTTATTTTCCTTCCCAGGTGATTTGGGGCTGTTCTCTGAGGAAAATGTGCTGCAGAAGAGTCTCTCTCCTCTGTTACGATGATTGGCTGCACCTGTTGCATTCTTGTGCGGCTCTCTATCAGGACAATCCACGACACCTGTGATGTTCACGTGCAGATCTGAGGACTTCCAGCTGGTACCAATGTAGTGATGAAGAACTACATTTAAACCAGCAGTGAGTTGGATAAGATTGCCGGAGAATACGACCTTGTGACGACCGTGTGGGGACGCTGAGGGCCGTTTCAGAGTCTGACATCGCGCCTGTGAAGGAGGACGAGGGTGAGAGACAAACGTTGTCAGCACACGGCAGAGGTGAATATTCTGAAAAGTTTATCCGTGAATGTAAATTGGCGTCTTATACGCAGCTATAAGTAATTATTGGTGGAAAGTGTTTGGCGTGCTCCTCACGGCAGTGGCGTGTGGATTAATGATCCTCCACTAGCTGTGAGCAGCAGCCTCCTTGAATTAAGTTGGAATTCAGGCCTAAACGTGTAGCTGATAAGTTTGCCTCCAAACAATATTTCGTACTAGGGTGATTCTTAGACTACGGGCACTTTTATGTCCCTTGATCATATTTTATGAAAAAAGAAAAAGGGAAATTTCACACTTTTATAGTTATCTTTACAATGAAAGTGTTTTAAGAAATTTGTCCTAGTAGTCTATGATGACTTTTTCACCTTTTTTCAGCATCATTATATGCAAATATTGCCGTTTTGTGCTTGTCCCACACCCAGACTTATGATCTTCAATGATAAAAATGAATAGTAAACAAACGTTTTTTCTAATGTTTTAAAATATCTCTGAATAAAATATCAGTAAAATAATCAAAACATAATTGGGGTATTCAATGTCATACAACTGTTGTGATTTTTTTTAAACGAAATGTAGTTGTCCCACACTATTGCCGTAATTTCCACCACAACAATAATGTCCCTTTAAAAAGTTTGTATGAAAGATTGTGTGGGTAGTTTCTATGGAAATAAACAGTAACATCAGAGCACATGTATATAGTACCAAATCACAACAAACAGTTGCCCCAAGGAGCTTTATATTGTAAGGCAATGGTGTGGTGGAAATTACATTTACAAGGCCAATAGTGCCCGTAGTTAAAGAATCACCCAGTAATAGTGTTGAATAATCTCATCTCTGTTCCTCCTTCGCAGAGTACAGTTCTAGGAAAAAGTCACCTGGGAGGAGTGTCGGCGGAACTCCTGAGTCCTGAACGTTTGGACTCCGACTGTTGAGACGCTGAGAGAGCGCGCCGCCTTTTCACCTCACCAGAACTTTAATTAATTAGTATTTTATGTATAGCACAAAGGGGAGAAAAATAAATGTGTTTTCTTTTTGGAACTGCTTCTGATTATTTCATGCTGGGTTCAGTCAGATACTGGACCGCTTCTCACTCCGCGTCTTATCCATAACATTTTTTGAAACATGTTGCAGGTATCCATTTCAAAATGAGCAACTATTTGCACAAAAACAATAAAGTTTATCAGTTTGAACATTAAATATCTTGTCTTTGTGGTGTATTCAATTGAATATAGGTTTAAGAGGATTTGCAAATCATTGTATTCTGTTTTTGTTTACATTTTCACATCGTACAACTTCATTGGAATTGGGGTTGTATGTATGCTCTGCCTCCTTGTCATAAGACCCTGATGCAGCACATACGATTGATTGATTGATTGAGTAGAAATTAACGACACTACCAACACATAAGTGTCAAACAGTTTCCAAATATCTGGCTGGTACAATAAACACAAAATTCACCGCAATGTCATGCATTACAGGTTAAACAGCAGGCTATCAATAGGTTAGGAAAGTGACTACTTCACCGGGATAAATCCCAACTTTTTACGACAAACGAAGCAGGCTTGTTAGCGTACAAAAGGTGTGTCCCTCCTGTACACGGGTCTGACGGCTGAAAGTCTCCTCTGAAAGACTAGGCAATTGGAACAAAATACCTTAGCCAAAGGTATAACTGTCGTGAACGGGACTCGAACAGGCACCAACTTAAAATCTAATAAAAAGATTAACCTCTTTAAGAAAACTTATAATGCGGGAACGTGAAACATCTCTTAAGATCAGGAACATCATAAAAATTCACCCAAATGTGAGCAAAATCAACACATTAAAGCAGGACATGTTTCACTGTAAGTACACAGTTACACGGTAAACAATAAGGCGGGGCGCCTGCTGCAAGTAAATATGCATGTGCCAAGTGTGAATGACCTATATGAGCGCGGGTCAACACAGTGTCTTCTCGTCGCTTAGCTTGCAGTAGAAGATTAAGCGATTCAATGAGCGGTTGATGTTGATGAAGTTTATTATTGGGATAGAGATCCCATAACCGCAGCACATACGAAGCACTAACTATCAGGTGGCGGCGTGGAAGAGTGCAGACATTGCAAATCCCACTGTTCCATCTCCAGCTTAGGGTCATGGATGGGTGATGGCAGATGACGGTCTCCATCCACTGTGCTATGAAGAAGAAAGTCAACCAGAAAACCTACAGGAGATTTGTAACCAGCAAGAAGACGAGGCATCTCACTATGACAGTGATACAGAAAGTGAAAGCGATGATTCCGATGATGCTGATTTCACAGACAGCGACATCAATGACTGACTATGAATGAACATGTCAAGCCCATAAGAATCTGATATGATAAGATTTGGACATTTCTTTCAACTAAATTTAACTGCTCAAGTTGTCTGGAACAATTTGAACATTGTATCTCATAGTTATATATGTTGAAAGGAATGTGCGTAACAGAAGATTTAAATCTAAGACACAATGAACTATGACACAATAACATTTGACTTGAAAATGTTGAAAATCGAAAATATTCAAGATGGCCACCATTGGTCAGCATGACATATGAATCATCATTCTAGAATTGTATATGATTAAAACATTGCATAACTTTATAGCTTTGGATATATCACAGAGAAGGTAAATGCATTTTCTTAGTAAATTTCACTGTATATAATATGTGCCGTGAACATGTTCAACACAAGGCAAATAGCATCCAAGTCAGTAGTTCGTCATTCAGTCAATACTTCGCCTTTCACCATAGTTTTGGTCTCAAATGAAAGCTAATGATTTGTAGTTGTAATATTAGTGCTTAATCTAGGCCCTGATACTTCAGTTTTTATTACAAAAAACTACTCATAAACCTTTTGGACATTTTTTGGTCCAGGTAAGGGTTGTGTATATGGTTGTACTGTAAGCCATATAGAGAAGTGCCATTTTATGTTACAGAAATGAGATGGGTATCATATTAAAGTAGAGAAAATGGGCTTTTTAGAAATATATAGATGGATATGGTTGATATTATATGTATAGGTATTTAAAGAAGGTGAAAAACTGCAAAAATTCAGCACACGTACAGCACTTGAGTAGCTTTTAACCTTTAGGTGAATATTGTGCCACAAGGTACATTGGGAATGAGTTTTTTTTTTTTTTTCCTGTTACCACTCAAATTTCCAATAAGGACATTACAGAGGTTGAAAAAATCAAGTGGCATTTTGTTGGGGGGGGGGGGGGGGGGGGGGGGGGGGGGGGGGGGTTGCATGGTAGGCTATCTCAGCTCCCGGTCTATGAAGGAATAATGTGAACTAAGGATTCTATGACCAGGGCCAGGTGGAACGCTCACCTCAGCAACCAGGAACTAAGGAAGAAGACACAGGGTGAGTGAAAAGCACTCTTAACGCTGTCCTTCAAAAACAGTCACAGTTCAACACAAGCTTAACACAGGTTGCTTCAGAGATCAGGAAATAAAGTTCTCTTCTTAAGGAATAAAGTTCACTGTTCAGTAATTGTTCATAGTTTACAAGTTGTACCCAAAGGTACAACTTTGGGTACAACTTTGGTCAAGTGCTGCATGTGGTAACACAGTTCCAACTAAGCAGGACTTGATACAGCTGGGTTCTCAGTGGTTTGATATCAGAGTTCATGCAGTTCTTAGGGAGAGTTCTTGGCACAGTTCTTTATCATAGCAGTCACAAACAGGAAGGAGTGAGAACGGGATCTCACTGAGACAAGAGGAACTCAACTGGCGTGTAGTCGAGACGCGCTCTACGCCGAGAGCTGAGGAGTTCCAAAGTGATGTAGCTGTGCAGGTAGTCAGAGCCAGGTCCACTTGGGAGCCATCCTGGGATCGTCTGGAACACCAGGAAAAGACAGTTCGCTCTAATACGGGAATTAGAGGGGAAGGCCAGCGTTACCTGAGCATAAGCTGCGGGAAGCTTCGCCGTCTTGAGTGCACAGCTGGAAGACGCAGTCGGGGTCACGGGGCGGCGATCAGGTTTGGTCCTCCTGGTATCTGTCTGGATCATGGAATGAGGCTCTGAAAGCTGGCGAGGCAAAAACGAGGAAAGCAAGGCGACAAACAACAAACAAACAACACGTCTCTGGCAGTTCATGAACAGTCTATCAATAATCAGTCACTCATCTGATCCAGGTGTGAAAACAAAACTGAGGGTGCCATCTGGTGGAAAAACAAACACATGACAGTGGTAAAACAAAGTAAAAACCAGAGTCCAGGAGAAATCCTGACACTTAATGGTGTTTTATTGTGTCTTGTTCAAAGTACATCTGTGCAATAATCATGCTGTCTAATCAGCATCTTGAGCTCATATATCCCAGGTGGATGAATTATGTTGGCACAGATGAAGAGCTCAATAAACCTGAATTTTAAAAAGTTTTGAACAAAATTAGAGGAAAATAAACATTTTGTGTTTATAGATGTTTTAGATCTTTTACTTCAAGTCATGAAAAATGTAACTGAAAACAAGAGTGCTGCATTTATATTTTTTTGAGTACTTTGCCTTAAATTGATTTTATTTTATTTTTTATCTCAGGCCTTATTGTGTTGTATTGTTGCTTCATAGTGCTGCCAAATAACTTACGAATATAGTTATTGTATAAATGCTGGTGGTGTTGAAAATACAATAAACAAATTTAAAAAAATAAAGATACATCTCTTTCACAAAAGCATGACAAATTGCTGTAATTCCTTTATACAACATCGGCTGTGTTTATGTCTTTTAATTTTTTAACTGTTATTCATGGGAGTTGCAAAAGCAAATCTCTTTTTTTCTCCTATGTACTGAAAGTGTGGTCACACTGATACATTCATGTATGGAAGCACAGCTCACCTGAAGAGGAAAAAGAAAAGAAGATTGACTTCTTAATTTACATATGCAGCACACTGGAGATTAAATACTGCATTCAGTTCCAGTTGCACATTTTCATCTTTAATGGTATTTATGAGTGGGAACTGAAAGGGTCTGCCTCAAATGCGATTATTTTAGAAACACAGAAGATATAAAAGTGAAACTGGTATGAGAATGATCCTTTACTTACTGAATTATTGTTCTACAAAACAGTTTTTACCTGCATTTTCAGGTATGTGCAGTAATGTGCACACAACTGGGCACCGTAGTCTCATTTGAGGGTGGGTGCTAAAGGGGTAAAATATGACGCATATGACACAATACTTCTACTTCTGGGGACAGCCCTCATCTGCCCTCATCAGACACATGGCACTATCTTTGAGTTTTGGGCAAATTACACAGCAAACAAAGTGAAAATGCAAAGGGGATGATGTGGTGGAAAGTGGACCTGTGTTGCGGTTTGTTTATGACCAGGAGATCAAACATGTTGAGGTGGTTGTGCAGGCGAGAGAACACAGATACTCTGTCAAGGTGTGTAGGCTAACACTTACTGACACTGTGATATCTGGAAGGCTCTGAAGGTGCAGTAACTTGGGTGACCTGCAGGGGCACTAAGCACCAGTATAAAAGGCTGTGACTGTACACAGACTGACACAGAAGTAGGGTGAGATGAGCAGTGGAGAGCTGTACTGGTTAAAGCCTTGTAATAAAGGTCGCAATCATTTCCTGTGTAAACTAGTTGGCTTCCTTTGGCAATATTCAAACAACATCTGTGCCATTTGTCTTGTTTTCCCTTCTCCACTGGGAACCGAAAAAACTGCACTTTTCGCAACTGCTGTTTTGCGAATGCTTCGGTAAGTGCAGCCGGTAACAAAACAGTGTATCATTTTTCCGTTAGAGGCAATGCTGTGTTTGTGCAGTCTGTCCCCAGAAGTGGTCAAATCCCACGATATCACACAGTGGTTCAAACGAGACCGCGGTTCCCTAGAGTCGGTTCAAAATGGTGACATGGACGTGTTTGAAACAACGTGCTGATATTGAATTCCTCACGGACTAGGGTTGTGCACCTGCAGACATTCTTCACCAGATATGTGTTGTCTCTGGCAGTGGATGTCAGTGCAATCAGAAGGTGGGCAAGGACTTTGGCAGCATGGTGGCTTAGTGGTTAGTACTATTGTCATGGGTTTGATTCCCACCTGTGGTCTTTCTGTGTGGAGTTTGCATGTTCTCCCCATGATTGCCTGGGTTTCCTCTGGATGCTCCGGTTTCCTCCCACATTTAAAGGTTAGGTGAACTGGAAACTTTAGAACTGCCCAGGTCTCCCTTGCAAAAGAGATCTCAATCTCAAAGGGACTAACGTGGGTTAAATAAAGATTAAATAAAAATTTAATTCATTTTTTATACCTGCTTATTTCAATTAAGGGTTTCGGGGGAGCAGTAGCCTATCATAGGGCAAGATGCGGGGTACACCCTAGACAGGATGCCTATCTCAATGGAAAAGGAGTTTGAAAGGTGAAAATCCAGCTAGGATTAGCCTGCATGAGGGCAGTAGTAGGTACCTCATAACAGCCACAGATGCACAGCGTCAAGTGTGGGTGTGAGTGTGATGGCATAGTCCTCACAGAATTTGTGGAGCATGGCACTACTGTCAACTCCAACTGATATGTGAACACACTGCAAAAGCTTGACACGTTTGAAGCAAGTTTGTCCTGGGAAAGATGCAATTCTTGTATGACAAAGCACATCCACAAATAAACAGACAAACACAGGATGCATTGCAGAGGTTCAAATTTTACTACATCCACCGTATAGGCCAAATCTTGCGCCCTTCAAATTTTTCCTTTTGTTGAAGCTAAAAGAACACCTGATGGGACACAGTTACACAAATGATGCAGAGGCATAAGCAGCTGTGTGTTGCTGGTGCTGAGAGAAGACACCAGGTTTATTTACCGGCAGGATGCAAAAACCTATCTGCTATTTGCATAAGTGTATGGAAAGGGAAGGTGACTACGTGGAAACATAACTAGATCCTAATCAGATGACAGGTGTAGGAAGTACAGTGCTGTTTGTATGAAGTCACTTTTTTAAAAGACCCAAAAGTAATTGGACAGCTACACCCTCAACCTGTTTACAGACTAGCTGTGTGTTTTTCCCTCCATTTCATTATGATGACACTTTACTACAAGTTATACATTTGAAGTTTGGCTCTGTTGCTTTGAATTCCACCCAGTGTATGCGGGGGCATTGTTTTTGGCTTTGTGTGTCTCTCCTTTCCATGTCATGACAAAATAAGAGTTTGGATCAGATTTGGACCACACTTAGTGGAATGATCTGTGGTCAGCAAAGGACAAAGAGATTTTATTTTGAGAATAATCAGTTCAAGTCAAGAACACAGACAAAGATATAATAATGGGCCCAATGCACATTTTCATGGGATATATTCAGAATGACAATACTAAATGCAGCCACCAGGCAGGAGGAAAAAAGGGAGGTCAATGAGGAGGTTTGTGGATGTGGTGAGGGAGCACATGCAGATGGTTGGTGTGACAGAAGAAAATGCAGAGGACAGGGTGAGATGATGTATGTCTGCTGCCACAATGCCTCATTGGTACTAAGTCAGACTTATTAAGGGGTTAGCATGCTTGGTTTCAGTGTGGGAGGTTCCCGGTTCAAACCCCACCACTGCCACATTTCTCCATGTAATGTGGAGTTGTGTCAGGAAGGGCATCCGGTGTAAAAACTTCTGCCAATCCAACATGCAGGTCCACCTCGACTCTGTTGTGGTGACCCCCAGTGAAAACAAAGGAGCAGCTGAAGGGACTTAAATTTTTAGGGCCTGAATGTTTTAGACAACGGCTGATTTGTTGTTGTTTTTAAAGAAAACTGTCGTGTCCAATTCATTTGGTTTTTCTTATGTCCACATTGTGACAAATTGAATTGCTCCAGTATGAAACATTCATGTTTGCAGGACATTGCTGGATTTACAAAATGATGATAGAGAATATTGTTTTGAAATGCGCTCCTTTCCCCCCACAAATCAGTTGTCAATTTGTAGCCTGGAGATGTATTAGATCTTAGTAAATAGGGTTGCCAATCGTCCCTTATTTGGAAATAAAAGTGTGCGTTCCGTATTGACCTGAAACGGGACGCAGTTTGTCCCGTATTTCTGTGAGAATCAAAAAGTCTGTAAAATGTCAATGGAATTGACTTGCGCTTTATATGGAAACTTACGGTAAATTTGATCCCAGCCTCTCTCCTGCTCTTCACCAATGAGCTGACAGACACGAGTTGACGATACAGAATCACTCGTATCTCATTGGTTGAGGGACATCTGCTCGCAAGAAGATCCCGGACGAGAATCATGAGCCGACGACGGTCGTCGGACGACCATAACAAATCAGCATGGCTGACACCGACACCGACACTGCAGATACGCCTATGAACAGCAATGTCTGTAACGTTGTTACTCCTCCTCGAAAAAAACAAAACAAAAAAGAAAGCAAAAATACATGGGCAAATGGGAAAAGGAAAATGGCTGGATGGAAAAGGTGCGCGACAACTGCTATAAGTATTGTAAGTATTGTTTACTTTTTCAGACTTTCACTGTTACATTGTTTTGGATGATATTTTTTTGTTAATTTATAGCTTTGGATATATCACAGAGAAGGTAAATGCATTTTCTTAGTAAATTTCACTGTATATAATATGTGCCGTGAACATGTTCAACACAAGGCAAATAGCATCCAAGTCAGTAGTTCGTCATTCAGTCAATACTTCGCCTTTCACCATAGTTTTGGTCTCAAATGAAAGCTAATGATTTGTAGTTGTAATATTAGTGCTTAATCTAGGCCCTGATACTTCAGTTTTTATTACAAAAAACTACTCATAAACCTTTTGGACATTTTTTGGTCCAGGTAAGGGTTGTGTATATGGTTGTACTGTAAGCCATATAGAGAAGTGCCATTTTATGTTACAGAAATGAGATGGGTATCATATTAAAGTAGAGAAAATGGGCTTTTTAGAAATATATAGATGGATATGGTTGATACTATATGTATAGGTATTTAAAGAAGGTGAAAAACTGCAAAAATTCAGCGCACGTACAGCACTTGAGTAGCTTTTAACCTTTAGGTGAATATTGTGCCACAAGGTACATTGGGAATGAGTTTTTTTTTCCTGTTACCACTCAAATTTCCAATAAGGACATTACAGAGGTTGAAAAAATCAAGTGGCATTTTGTTGTGGGGGCGGGGGGGGGGGGGGGGGGGGGGGGTGCATGGTAGGCTATCTCAGCTCCCGGTCTATGAAGGAATAATGTGAACTAAGGATTCTACGACCAGGGCCAGGTGGAACGCTCACCTCAGCAACTAGGAACTAAGGAAGAAGACACACAGGGTGAGTGAAAAGCACTCTTAACGCTGTCCTTCAAAAACAGTCACAGTTCAACACAAGCTTAACACGGGTTGCTTCAGAGATCAGGAAATAAAGTTCTCTTCTTAAGGAATAAAGTTCACTGTTCAGTAATTGTTCATAGTTTACAAGTTGTACCCAAAGGTACAACTTTGGGTACAACTTTGGTCAAGTGCTGCATGTGGTAACACAGTTCCAACTAAGCAGGACTTGATACAGCTGGGTTCTCAGTGGTTTGATATCAGAGTTCATGCAGTTCTTAGGGAGAGTTCTTGGCACAGTTCTTTATCATAGCAGTCACAAACAGGAAGGAGTGAGAACGGGATCTCACTGAGACAAGAGGAACTCAACTGGCGTGTAGTCGAGACGTGCTCTACGCCGAGAGCTGAGGAGTTCCAAAGTGATGTAGCTGTGCAGGTAGTCAGAGCCAGGTCCACTTGGGAGCCATCCTGGGATCGTCTGGAACACCAGGAAAAGACAATTTATAATAATTTATACACTCTTAAGTTAAGCAATAACACGACAGAGAAAGATTTATTTTTAAATAATTTTTTTTTATATATTTTGAAGCAGGACAGGATGCTCATATTGAAATTGTGAGTGAAAATTTATTTTGCACTAAAAATAAATTGCTAAATAATAATTTGTTTTCCGCATGTTCATATCATAACAAATGCATGTGTGCATCTACTTAAATTCAGGGTCAAGTCACACACACGCTGGGAAGGGTGAAGGCAATGGTCAGTTGGCGGGTCCATGGAAATAGAGACTGGAATGGACGTCACGTGACTAGCGGCGTGCCCCACGGCGGCCGTTACTGAGGGTGGAGAGAGACCTTGATCCTGTTAAACAGAAGCGATATGAGGAGAAAAAAGGCAGCCAGTGCTTCATCATCAACTGCACGAACCACAAAAACAAATTCTCCAATACTAAAATGAACTGTACAAGAGCCTTAATGTAATTATGTAAAACAAATGTCTATTTTAAAGTCGTTATGCCGCAATTTAATGTCAGTATACTGAGACTATAACTCAACGCCATAAGTTCTTTTCATTAAGCTGCGTTCACATGCGGAAACAAAAATGTTTAAAAATATTTATGTCTATATATATATACTTGCAGCTGTTGTTTAATATGATATGTACATGGTGGTCACAGGAGGCATTTAAATTTTAACAGTGTGGTTGGAGGGGATGGAGGAGGTACTATTTACCCTGACTGAGGGTCAAAAGTCATTAATTCTGAATGGCTTTATATCTACTTGTAATAAAATGTTAGTAAAAATCATATATATGTTGTTGTCATTAAAAGACTAGCAGTAATATTACAGTGGAAAAAGCAGCAAGATAAATGAGCACAATGTCAAGGCATACTTCAGATTAATATTTTAATACATAAGGATTTTTTATCCAGACATGTATGGGTTCGTTAGACCTTTTAATTAGCATGAATACAACTTACAAGCGTCATTTATAAAAATCCATCGAGAATTATGATGACAGGAAAAAAAAATCACAGTAAATGAACAGAATGGAATATTTTCCACAAATTTACACACTTTACATAAAACATTTTTTTCTACCTAGACATGTATGGGTTCATTAGAAAGAGCAATTAAAGGGCTTTAAAACAAGCCTACTTTTATTAAAATCTGTTAACAAATAGCGACAATAAAGTGAGAAAAGCAGCACAGTTTGTTGTAATTTCCCCAGATTTCTGCATTTTACATAAAAGTTTTTTTTTTTTTTCACCCACACATGCATAGGTGCATTGGAAAGAGCTTTCAAAGGGCTTTGAAACAAGCCTACATTTATTAAAATCCATTAAGAAATAGTGACGCTAGTGCAAAAAAAGCAGTAAGTTTATTATTGATGAGCTGCACATTTCCACCCTCAGTAATGGCGCCTTCCTGTCCTGAGTGACGCTAATAGATAGAGGCGCGCATGTCCATTCCAGTCTATATTTCCATGGGCCGGTCAGCCCTGCCAGTGAGGTGTCCCTTATTTATTTTTCAGAGAGTTGGCAACCCTAATAGTAAATGAGTTGTGTACTTTTTGTATTAGTCTACAAGATAGCATTTGTTTCCAAATATTCCTAAAGTATGCTCCTGAATTTAGGCTTTGTGGTGGCTGAAAGGCATTAAAATCCCTAACAAATCTGAGTGAGAAATGTAACATTTTACATCAAAGGAGGTTAACAGGTTCTCGCAGTGGAAATTCCACCGTGTTCCCTGACTGATGGTTAGCACCTACATGACGTCAGCGCTGGACATCGAAGCTTCGCTTGTCATGGATGACGTCACTGCCACAAAATGATACAAGTGTCGGCACGAAGCCCGGTACCTGACATGGTTCGAAGCTCTGCTGGCTGACGTAAGAGTTCGGTTTGCGGTGTTGCTACATTTTACAGTTAAACATTAAAAAGTGTTTTTCAATCCGTTGTTTAAGACAGTCTAAGGGCAGCTGGTTTTGTCGTGTGCTGAGAGTAAAACTCGAAAAAAAAAAAAAAAACGAATCCGGACATTCAATTTAAATTGGAATTTGTGGCGGGTACTTTAATGAACTCCCTGCGAAGAAAAAAAAAATCCCCACATCTGATCCCCAACCCTATTATTTTAGCCACTTTTCATATACACACCAGCAATTTTTTTTAATGTTTGTTATTTTTCTGTCTTATTTTAAATTTTATTTGGAGACCTTAAAACATTGCACTAACAAAAAAGTTGTAAAACCAAGATAATTTAACTTCTAATCTGCCTTTATGTATCCCTTTTATGTAAGATCGTTATTTTCAATGCCTTTCCTTGTTGTGTATGTACACCTCCAGCTTCTGTTTAACCTGTATTGTTTATATTTGAAAATAAATGAATAAATGGGGGGGGGGGGGGGGGGGTCGGGAAGCAAAGGTCTTTTTAGACTGCTGACATCTAGTGGAGTGGAAGACTCATAGCAACTGTGGATGGACTTTAGTTGAAGATTTCGTAATTTTTTAATTCCCTCAACTAATTACCTGGTAGTTGTGTTGGAAAATGCATATTGAGAACCAATGAATTCTCTCTCTCTCTCTCCCTCTCCCTCTCTCCCCCCCTTCCTTTACATTTAGTGATTGCTGCATGAAGTTTTTCTCCTCAAGCTTGTTTCTTGTTTCTCTTCAATAGTCAGTATTTATAAGATGAGCAGACATTAATTGTTTTCTAAAAGTTTTAGTGAACTGTTATGTTTACAGACAGAATTATTAATGTTAGAATTGAATGTTATTTATGTATGTGTGTGTGTGTGTGTGTATATATATATATATATATATATATATATATATATATATATATACACACACACACAGTTCCACCACAGATCTCTTGACCTTTGGACAAGTATGAAATTCTAATTGCTGCTCAGCACCAATTCAGCAGCCCAGATTGTAGAGAAGTTTGAATCTGAAAGAAAAGAATTAGGCCTCGAGTATTACCCTGTTTCAGAAAGCAAGTTTGGTGAAAATTGTCTTTATCAAATCTGAAGGAAACTCTGGGCTTTTTTGTTTCAAAAACAGATTTACATTACCTAAAAGTGAGTTGCTATGGTCACATAGTCCGTAAAGCTAGTTTTCTCTGTGGTAGCTTTAATAAACCATAACATGAAGCCTGCAGACTGAAAGAAGAGTCAGACATGATCTTGTTTTCTTGAAGGGCCAACTGATGTAGAAGCACAGATCTGCAGATTTTTTCCCCTCTTTTTACAATCCTGAGTCACATTATCTGTGTTCCAGTGATTAGTGTTTTTCTAATCTCCTCAGACTACAGGCATGTGCTTTCAGTCTAGATGAACTTAACTCAGAATTGATTGAACTAATTATTGTTCATTGCGTAACCGCCAACTCAGACCAATCCACATTTCAGCTTTTTACACTCAATTTTTTTTAACCTGTTTTCTGAATCAGGCCTCTAGCCTCTGTATTAGAAGTGACTTTGTGCTTCTAAAGAAAAAACACAAAGTTTTAAAATTAAATACAAAAAATTAACAGCTATAAGAACAGATTTGATTTTTGATTGATTTGATTTATTATTAGACAACCATGCATAACAGAAATTCACTCATATACTCATACTCATACTCATAACAGAAAAGTCAAAGACGAAAAGAAATAAAAGAAATATAAGAAAATAAACCAAATACATGGTGCATAGACATTTATATCCATCACAATCTGAACACAGCACCACATAATTACAGATAAAAGAAGTCAAATATTTCTCCAGACAACTCACAAAAACAAACAAAACAACAAAAACAAAACGAAGGTTCCAGTACAACAGCATCTACATATAACACAACTCAACCATATTAAACTAATACATATCTAGAAAATACCATTTGTCTGTATAAATGTTTGAACCAGTTAATATCTGGACATTGCTTAAGTTTCTCCGGTAAATTATTTCATTTTTTTGGGCCACAAATGGAGACACAGAAGCACCTCCTAGTCGTTCTAGCGCCCGCAGTTTTAAAATAAAATGTACCCCTTAAATTATACATTCCTTCTCTCAGTGTAAAATATTCTTGAATTCTGAGAGGTAATTGTTTATTTCTTGCTTTATGCATCAACTGAACAGTCTTTGTTGTGTGGGCTGCTGAAGAGGAGGTACTGCAGGCCCACCACCAGAGGGTGCCCTGCCTGAAGTGCGGGCTTCAGGCACGAGAAGGCGCCGGAGCAGTGCCACAGCAAAACACCTCCGTTGGAAGTCTCACAGGACAAGTTTGAACATGCCCAGCTGTTAAACAATTTCTCGGATACTCACTCGACTGAAAGCCATTGAAAACCGCCTGAATCTTATGAATGGTTATCAACACGGAGGTGTTTTTCTGTGGCGCCGTGCGATGAGTGGCTGCGTGCCGACACGCAAATCCGTCCGCACGTCTTTCATTGCAAAATCCTCCTTTAACAGTGGAATATCCGGATAAACTGCTGATCCCGACCTCTTCTGAAACTTCTCTGCTCTCTCACGACATCCTGGGTCAACAGAGGCTTAAATTTGGAAGTTTTCAGCTCGAAACAGGCTGACGATGGCGGCTCGGGGTGCCGTGGGCTGTCCTTAAAGCAATAGTAACACTCCTTAATCTCTCATCAGCTGTTAAAATTTTCACCGAAAACCGTTTCAATTTCTCGAATGGTGTCCACTTGGATGTGCCTTACAGTTTCTGAAAAAATTTTGATCAAGCAAAGCGCCAGTCTCTCAGGAAGTTCTCAGACAAAGGAATTCCGACGGGAGGTGTGGACCAGTGCTCACTCAAAGCCTGCCCACAGGCGAATGACGCAACCGACAGGCGTGAAAAAACTCACGCATGTGCACGAGGGTTCAAGCTTGTCTGATGTAATCGCACGTGATTCAAATCCATATAGTTTTTTAAAAAAATAAAATGGTCGGTTTCTTTTCTAATAGACCTCGTATAGTGGTTTTAAGTTCCTGTGATAAGCTGTAACCACAACTCGTCTTTGGCTTTTATTTTGAAAGCGCCGAGCGGAAGGGTGGTAGGCATTATGGTGTTTTCGTGTTATCTGGGATACGTGAGAGTACCTGTTGAAGATGGAAGAACCAGCCTGGTCCGTCTGCCTCGTTGGTACATTGCTTGTACCTTTGTTTTGTTGTTGTTTTGCACTTGGCTGTTGCTGCTTTGAAACGAGGACGTTTCTTTTTGGTGGAGGGTAGGTATGTAACCTATTTTTCCAGACTTACCTCATATAGTGGTTTTAAGTTCCTGTGATAAGCTGTCACAACTCATGTCTGTGGCTTTTATTTTGAAAGCGCCGAGCGGAAGGGTGGTGGGCAGTGTGGTGTTTTTGATTTGACAAAAGAAAAAGAAAAAGTGAAGCGAGGAATAAAACGACTTCATGAGACCTCCAGCCTCCTCTTTTATTATTTTATGGTTCTTAAGAGCTCGGCCAAAGCCTCGTCTACAATTATTTACACGTGTATTTTTTAGGTATATGTGGGAAAATGGTGGAAAAATGTTGAAAAATTAAAATATACATTAAAATATATGTTGCTTATTTTGGGTGTGTTTACACACACACACACACACACACACATGCGGCTGCACCTCGTTTGACACAGGTCACATGACTTCTTGAAACCGAAACAAGCTTCGACACGGAGATTCAGCGTCATCTTTCTTCGTTATTCGACACGCTCCGGATTTTTGGTATTGTTTGGAACCACATTTGTTATAAGTATTTAATAATCTTTATCTTAACTGCTGAGGCGTTTTAACGTGAACGCTAGCTGTTTGTCCTTTTGGAGTGTTCGTTTGTTTTCGCTGACCGTAAGTAGATAAATCTGGTCTGGGCCTACCTTAGCCTTAGCCAAAAGTTAGCCGGTCCGGCCTCAAACTTGACTGGTGTTTTAATAAACATTACACAGTTATCAACAGGATTATACTCGGATATTTTAAATGCTAACCGTGGTGTTGAATATTGTTAGCCGGCTTCTTGCATGTCAGCGATATTGGTAACTACCGGTTAATTTGACGACTGTCCTGTCAGTGCTCTTATATTGCTTCATTTTGTCTTGTGTTTTTAGTAGTTTGATCCAGAAGACGTTATGGCCTGTCCGTGTTCTTCAACTGCTCGGTTGTTCTTACGTATAGCGCACAGAGGTAAACGTTATGTCACACACCTTGCCTGCTAGTTAAAGCTGTACCAGAGTCTGTAACACGCTCCACCTAACTAACCCAGATTGCTGTTTGTTTCCACCGTTATGCAAGAGCCCTGTGTTAGAGCTAATGCTCATACTTGTTTAATTTACAGTAAAAGTTAAAACAAACAAAACTACAGTGTTTCCAGTCCGTATAGTGGTACAGTATTGAAGACTTCCAGTATGAGCTTTCTGCTATGTGCATTTCTCCTGCATAAGCCACTGAATAACCAGCTACTGGTTTGTAAAAACGGGTATTCCATAAAATGAAAGCGGGTTTAGTCACTTATCTGGATATGTTAACTCTGAGTAAGAGGTAAACCTTGATTTTCAGTTACAAAAACCCCAGGCAGTGTCAGTAGCCATGGAAAAATACATTCTGAACTTGTTACAGCGGGGGTGTCCACAGGCATTTTGGAATGGACCAAGAGGGTGCTGGTTTTCATTGCAGCCACAGTCTCCACCAGGTGAATTCACTGACTGTGTTAATCAGATAAAGGTTTGCATTAGAATTGTTGGCCACGGAGTGCTGGGGCACACTAGGTATTAAAAATGTGCACCGATTATCAGCACCTCACACAAGCACCGAATTCAATACCTATAGCTGCTAATTTCAGGAGCTACTCAAATGTGCTGCAGTGTGCTAAGAAAGGTGATGGGACAAATGATGCCATGAAAGCAAAGTTCATTGAAGATTATATAGTTTTCTATTTAAAAAAGGCCACGTTAACAAAAGTAAATCTGCAATGCTGTAGGGATGCGGGTGTTTTGAAATGAAACAGGCACTGCATCTAGTTATTCCTTTTGCACATTCAGAATTGGCTGGAAATTTATTAAAGTGAAGCAGAATAAAATAAATAATTCAACATTTGTAATTTTTTTTTAATCTATTTTAAGACCCACGTGAGCTTTAGTTTTATTTAAATATGATGCACATTTCATATTTCATTATTTTATTTCATGTTGTTTGTTCTATATTAGTCAAAAATGTTAAAAACAAATTGATATTGGATGAATATAGTGTTTGCTGCTGTTCAAAAAGTCTACACTCTAATCTGCATCACAGAGAGCTGCGACAGACACTTTAACACAGTGAGACAGAGTGTAAAACTTTTTTCATTGTCTTTAATTGGATTACAGCTCTTGTCATTTGCATCGGCTGGATTTACTCTGCAGCACATTTATTACTAATTTTTTTGAGTTGTTGGCACGATATTGCATATCGTGCAACTTGGCATATATCGTCTTAAACGCGCAGTGATTAAGCACAAAGGTGGTTCAACATGCTTTGGCTTTTAGATTCCTAGTTCAGAAAAAAAGTAAGTTAACCAATTTTGTTATTCTTCCAAACTTTCTGGATAGAGGAGTACAGTCTGGTGTCCACTCTAGTGGCCTTTACAGATCTGTGCTGAAACCTACAGCAGACTTGACCGTTATTGCTCTCTGTGAATGGGGCCTTAGAAAGTAGAACAAAACATTGATTTAAAAGTAAAGTGTTATCTGGTGATGGGAGCTTTCCAGGAATTCCCGGAAATCCTGGTTTTTGCTTCTGTGGCAAAAGTTTCCGGGTTATTTTTGTTTTCCTGGCCTGCATTGGATTTAGTCTATGGTCTGATTTCATGATATTCGTATTTGTAAAATTGTGCGATCTGCACATGCACAAAAAAGGGAGAAGTTTGTTCTGTACTAAATTTATGCTTCCTGTGTGCAGAAAGTTCTGAGAGCTTGTTTTAATTTATGGGTAAAATAAGCTGCCTGTAAACCTGATTGCACACAGAAAGGGTAAACTCAGTACAGAACAAACTCCTTGTTTTTCATGCAAATGCAGGTGGTGAATATGCAAATCTGGTATGGGGTAACCTCAGTGCATGACACCATTACAGATTTTACAGTGAATTCCAAGTAGTGTTGAAGCTACAAAAAAAATGGGTGGAAATGTTCTGCTGCAGGGAGACTATATAAAGTTCATCAGGAATAAATTAAAATGGACCTGGTTTGAGTAGGCCCAAAACGCTGACTCCAACTATTTTGTTTAATCATCATTTATACAGAAAAGCTAACACTTCTTGTAAGTCTTAATTTTGTTATGTCATGTTTTTGACAGAATTTGTTGTCAGTTGAAGTTATTAAAGTTATTTCACACAAATCAAAATAGGTCTTTGGGATAAATTTACTTCAAATGGTCTCCATGCCAACGTGATATGCTTAACTGCTAAATGTGCAGTTTATGGTTTCTTCCATTACATGGGTGTGGAAGAAAATATAATAAACATTTACCATGATTGCAGAAGTCAAATATTGACGTGAAAATCATTTGTGCCTCATTTTGCACGACCCATAAATTGATAGTGTCCCAGAAATGCTGACATCAGCACAGGATGGAAAGATCTGTGTTAGTGTGCTTAGCTTTTATACAAGTGAATAAGAATCAAATTTAAACCCAAATCAGTGTTCTTTAGAACTAAACGTGATATTGATGACATGAACAGTTTACTTGTATCAAATTTTATTATTCATGTTAAGTGACGATTAGTTGATTAGACGATTAGTTAGATTAAAGTACAAATTGCTGAAGTCCAATGTCTAGATAAATGTAACGATAGAGCAGTAAGACAAATGCAAATACAACTCCAATTCCAATGAAGTTGGGACGTTGTGTAAAATGTAAATAAAAACAATACAATCATTTGCAAATCCTCTTCAACCTATATTCAATTGAATACACCACAAAGACAAGATATTTAATGTTAAAACTGATAAACTTTATTGTTTTTGTGCAAATATTTGCGCATTTTGAAATGGATGCCTGCAACACGTTTCAAAAATGCTGGGACAGTTGTATGTTTACCGCTGTGTTACATCACCTTTCCTTCTAACAACACTCAGTAAGTGTTTGGGAACTGAGGACACTAATTGTGGAAGCTTTGTAGGTGGAATTCTTTCCCATTCTTGCTTGATGTACGACTTCAGTTGTTCAACAGTCCGGGGTCTCCGTTGTCGTATTTTGCGCTTCATAATGTGCCACACGTTTTCAATGGGTGACAGGTCTGGACTGCAGACAGGCCAGTCTAGTACCCGCACTCTTTTACTACGAAGCCACGCTGTTGTAGCACGTGCAGAATGTGGCTTGGCATTGTCTTGCTGAAATAAGCAGGGGCGTCCCTGAAAAAAGATGTTGCTTGGATGGCATCATTTGTTGCTCCAAAACGTGGATGTACCTTTCAGCATTGATGGTGCCATCACAGATGTGTAAGTTGCCCATGCCATGGGCACTAACACACTCTCATACCATCACAGATGCTGGCTTTTGAACTTTGCGCTGGTAACAATCTGGATTGTCTTTTTCCTTATTTGTTTGGAGGACACGACATTAGGGATGTGAATCGTACAAGTCACGATTCGATTCCGATTCTTGGGGTGACGATTCGATTCAGAATCGATTTTCGATTCAAAGAGCTCTGAAAAATAGTTATTACTTAAAAATGTTTATGTTTAAGAAAATACAGCTTTACAAGGTTAATCAAGTGATTCTAGATGTAAATTTACTTATCTGCTTTGCTTGTTCAGAGTTGGCTGGCAGTTTAGCCAAGCGCTGGTCAGTAGTCGGCAGAGACCGCTGCTCCCCTCTTTAACTCCGGGTGATAGCGTAGCATGTGGGCTTGCAGATTTGAAGTGTTTCCGAAGTACTTGACTTTCATTTTGCAGATTTTGCACACTGCATAAGTCATGTCAAGCTCCTTCTTACGCAGCAAATAATAAAATCCAAAATGTGCCCAAACATTTGCCTTCAGCAAAGACGGTGCTGGCTGAATTAGCTCTTCATCTACCATGCTAAGCTGCAGCTCACGAATGTTTGAAGCACGCCGGACCCTCCCCTCGCGGGGAGTAAGCAAGAAAATGTAAAAAAAAAAATGCTTTTTTAAAAATTGATTCTTGGACATTTTGGATCGATTAAGAATCGCGATTTGGACGTGATTTTTTTTTTTTTTTTTTTTTTTTTTTTTTTTCTGGCACCCCTACATGACATCCATGATTTCCAAAAACAATTTGAAATGTGGACTCATCAGACCACAGCACACTTTCCCACTTTGCGTCTGTCCATTTCAAATGAGTCCGGGCCCAGAGAAGGCGGCAGCATTTCTGGATGTGGTTGATGTATGGCTTTCGCTTTGCATGGTAGAGTTTAACTTGCACTTGTAGATGTAGCAACAAACTGTGTTAATTGACAGTGGATTTCTGAAGTGTTCCTGAGCCCACTCTGTAAGATCCTTTACACAGTGATGTCGGTTTTTAATGCAGTGCCGCCTGAGGGATCGAAGGTCACGGGCATTCAGTGTTGGTTTTTGGCCTTGCTGCTGTCGTGTAGAAAGTTCTCCAGATTCTCTGAATCTTTTGATTATATTATGGACTGTAGATGATGGAATCCTTAAATTCCTTGCAATTGAACGTTGAGAAACATTGTTCTTAAACTGTTGGACTTTTTTTATGCAGTTGTTTACAAAGTGATGATCCTCACCCCATCTTTGCTTGCGAACGGCTGAGCCTTGTGAGGATGCTCCTTTTATACCCAGTCGTGACACTCACAATTAGTGTCCTCAGTTCCCAAACACTAATTGAGTGTTGTTAGAAGGAAAGGTGATGTAACACAGTGGTAAACATACAACTGTCCCAGCTTTTTTGAAATGTGTTGCAGGCATCCATTTCAAAATGAGCAAATATTTGCACAAAAACAATAAAGTTTATCAGTTTGAACATTAAATATCTTTGGTGTATTCAATTGAATATACAGTGAGGAAAATAAGTATTTGAACACCCTGCGATTTTGCAAGTTCTCCCTCTTAGAAATCATGGAGGGGTCTGAAATTTTCATCTTAGGTGCATGTCCACTGTGAGAGACATAATCTAAAAAAAAAAAAAAAAAATTATTTGTATGTTACTGCTGCAAATAAGTATTTGAACACCTGTGAAAATCAATGTTAATATTTGGTACAATAGCCTTTGTTTGCAGTTACAGAGGTCAAATGTTTCCTTTAGTTTTTCACCAGGTTTGCACACACTGCAGCAGGGATTTTGGTCCACTCCTCCATACAGATCTTCTCCAAATCTTTCAGGTTTGGAATTTCAGCTCCCGCCAAAGATTTTCTATTGCGTTTAGGTCTGGAGACTGGCCAGGCCACTCCAGACCTTGAAATGCTTCTTACGGAGCCCCTCCTTAGTTGCCCTGGCTGTGTGTTTGGGGTCATTGTCATGCTGGAAGACCCAGCCATTACCCATCTTCAATGCTCTTACTGAGGGGAGGAGGTTGTTTGCCAAAATCTCACAATACATGACCCCATCCATCCTCCCTTCAATACGGTGCAGTCGTCCTGTCCCCTTTGCAGAAGAGCACCACCAGAGTATGATGTTTCCACCCCCTTGCTTCACGGTTGGGATGGTTTTCTTGGGGTTGTTCTCATCCTCTAAACATGGTAAGTGGAGTTGATTCCAAAAAGCTCTATTCTGGTCTCATCTGAGCACATGACCTTCTCCCATGCCTCATCTGGATCATCCAGATGATCAGTGGTGAACTTCAAACGGGCCTGGACATGTATTGGCTTGAGCAGGGGGACCTTGCTGCCCTGCAGGATTTTAAACCATGACAGCATCATGTGTTACTAATGTAATCTTTGTGACTGTGGTCCCAGCTCTCTTCAGGTCATTGACCAGGTCCTCCTGTGTAGTTCTGAGCTTTCTCAGAATCATCCTTACCCCACAAAGTGAGATCTTGCATGGAATCCCAGACCGAGGGAGATTGACAGTCATCTTGTGTTTCTTCCACTTTCTAATAAATAATCACAACAGTTGTTGTCTTCTACCAAGCTGCTTGCCTGTTGTCCTGTAGTCCATTCCAGCCTTGTGTAGGTCTACAGTTTTGTCCCTGGTGTCCTTAGACTGTTCTTTGGTCTTGGCTATGGTGGACAGGTTGGAGTGTGATTGATTGAGTGTTTGAACAGGTGTCTTTTATACAGGTAACAAGTTCAAACAGGTGCAGTTAATACAGGTAAAGAGTGCAGAATAAGCGGGCTTCTTAAAGAAAAATTAACATGTCTGTGTGAGCCAGAATTCTTGCTGGTTGGTAGGTGTTCAAATACTTATTTGCAACAGTAACATACAAATTATTAAAAAAATCGTACATTGTGATTTCCAGATTTTTTTTTTTTTAGATTGTCTCTCACAGTGGAAATGCACCTAAGATGAAAATTTCAGACCCCTCCATGATTTCTAAGTGGGAGAACTTTCAAAATCGCAGGGTGTTCAAATACTTATTTTCCTCACTGTAGGTTGAAGAGGATTTGCAAATCATTGTATTCTGTTTTTATTTGCATTTTACACAATGTTCCAACTTCACTGGAATTGGGGTTTGATGAAATAGTAATAATAGTGTATTCTCATCCATGTGACAGGCTGTGTATTACAGTTCTGGTGTCTTGCCTATGTAGGAAAATGTTTTTTATGACTAAAATGAGCATGAACGCTGATTTAGCTTATTAATTGCATGAAATTGCATTTCATATTTAAGATTTCTGGGGGAGGCCCCTAGAACCACCACTGGGTGCTGCAGACAGTCATGAAACAGCTCCCCCCCCCGCCCGCCCGCCAAAGACCACTCCCATCTCTGGCTATTTTGCTTTTATTTATTGCTGATGTGGAAAGCATCCATTTTGAAACTCATGGCACATCAACCCGTCATTTGCAAGAGTGTGCTTGAGCTTCTGAATCAAAATTCTTCCTTTATAGTGTATTTATAGTTCTCACATCAACAAATGCAGGATAATTAAGATTGCTGATATAGACAAGGGCAGCACAGTTGGCACTCTTGTTTCACAGTGAGAATGTTCTGAGTATGGGTGCAAACTGATACTTGGTGTGGCGTTTGCGTGTTCTCCTTGTGTTTGGATGGGTTTCCTCTGTAGCTTCAGGCTTTCTCCCACCTCCAAAGAGGTGCAGGTGAATTGGAAACTTTTACTTTAGGTTGAGCTGGGTGATATGGCAAAAAAATACATATCACGATTTCAATCGTAAGAATATTTGCATGAGTTGATAGTACTGAATAAAATGTTCCATCTTTTTCCTTCTCTCTTTTTGTGCCAACCGCCAGTAAATTCCTGGCGGAAGACGAGAAGACGACTTGTTTAGATTTATCTTCGCTGTCTTCACACTATTTCCACTTGTGTTTTCTGATTCTGAGTTTTTACAGCTTTCATTTTAACAATTGTTTCTTACAGTCATTAACTCAAACAATACTTTACAGGTCAAAATGTGCGTGTTCTCTGTCTTGCAAGCCAAAAACTGCAGACTAGCTGGCTGCAGTTGCATAAAAAAAAAAAAAAGTGCTTCTCCTGAGATATTTTCTGTGACAGCAAACAACTAATGTTTAGCTTTAACATTGTTGTTCTTCCCCCATATGTGTGTGTGTGTGTATACAAAGTTTTCCTCTGTCTGATTGGTTACCTAATGTGACAGCGAATGTCTTTCTGAAGAGATTTTTCACTCTCAGAACAGCTGCACAGAGAAGAAGGAACACTGGGGAAAAAGACTAGATGTGGTGGTTTTAATCTTGGGGCTGCATATGCTCCATTGTCATTTAGAGCAGTAGAAAATAAGACAGTAGCACTCAGAAGGAAAGAACTAAACAAAAAACCTAACTTTTGACATGGGGACAGTAAAATTGTGGAATGTTTATAATCAGAATTGACATCAATTTAATTGCGATGACGGTTCTAGATTGTTTAATCCCCCTTAACCTTAGGTTTGAGTTACAGTGTGAATGAGTTTGTCTGTCAGCTCTGTGAGAGATTTGCGGCCCGTCCAGGATGTACTCTGCCTCTCTCCCAGTGACTGCTTAGATAGGCTCCAGCCCCTCAGTGACCCTTCATTGGGATAAGTGGGTTCAGAAAAATGAATGAATTATGCAATAAATGTTGAGTAAATGAAGCTTTAGATTTTTTTTTTTCTTTTTCAAGAGTACTGTTCTCATTCTGTATAGTTCATTGTCATTATGCTTTATTTTTTTTGGTTGACGTAATGCACACTTGTGTTACAAGTCATTTTGTATTATTGATTAATTCAGACGACTTTTTAACTTAAATATATTGTCACAGGATTTTCCTGCTATCGGATTCCATTACTTTCTCTGGGTCGTCAAGAGTCTCAGGACTGTCATTTGCTTACCAGAATATCTGCAAGATCGTTTACACAGGCTTCAGTGTGCTATGCTGCTAAAGATGGGACCACAAAGGATGGTGGAAGTGATGGTGGAAAGGTAATCTTTTTAAGGCACACATCATTTATAGCATTTAAGTGTTTTTTACTGTTTTGTACATATACAGTGTTGTAAATGACTGTAATGTGAGTGTAATGTTGCAGTATCATGTATTCTCTGTTGTACATCAACACAGAAAAACATGAGTGAAGGGAAGAGACATTCTGGCTCTGGAGGATCAGACAAGGGTGATGGCCAGTATCCCTGTCCTGAATGTGGAGCTACATGTACACGGGTGGAAACGTTTGTATGTGAGTAATTATTAAATTTACATATTTTAGTAACACAAATTGTTCTCTTTGGAGAGTGGGCGACTTCAGTTTTACCAAGATAACTAAGAACACATTAGGTGCAAAAGTCTTTGGGTCAACTAACATGTATCCCCAGCAAAATAAGCTAGAGTAGTAGTGGTCTGAATTATGAGAGTTTAGATTGTGTTGAATTTTATCATCTATTAAGGGGGCGGAGGGAGTGGGGGGTATAAAGTAAAGGTGGACCGATACAGATTTTTTTTTTTTTTTTTTAAGGGCTGTTACTGATTATTAGCAAAGTTTAGAGGCCGATACCAATTTAACACAAAACGTTCTGTCAGTGTTTTGCCGCATATGTTTAATTGACAGAACCTTTCAACATGACCTTCACACAAAAAGTGCAAGGAGCTATAAATAACATTATTATGACTTTGAACAAATAAATAAAGCCAACGCAGCTGCAGTCTACACACTGGTATCTTCTAGGCCAGTCTGTAGGACAGCAGCATTCAACATTGACAGGCTGAACTTCTCTAACAAATCAAGTGGTGTTGTGGGTGAAAATTTGCTACAAACCAGAAAGCAGTGATTTGTATTTTAAAAGAGTGAAATGGGCTCATTGCCTCTCAGTGCTGAAGTAAGGAACCATTTGTTCCATGTGGCAGGTACTTCTCAGACATCAACTGTCCTTTGTGAAGCAGAATAAATTAAAGTAAGATTTATAATGTTTTGTAATCTACCTGTAAAAGCTACAGCTTGAGTTTATTTAAGCAGTTTAACTTAAATGGTGCAGATTTCATATTTGTTATTTCGTGTTATTTTATGTTATGCATGGGCCATAAATAACAGTTAAAAGGTTAAAAACACATTCATATTTGTTGAGCATAGCATTTGCTCTCTTCTTCAAAACTGTATCATGGTGTTAAATTGTCTGATGGAACTGTATAGAGCTGTAAGTGTAAATTTACACACAGTAGCTTTAATCCAGTGAGGCAGAGTTGTCAGGCAGTTTTTTCTGTCATCTTGTTACTTTTTTTTAATCAGCATTTTTGAGTGGGATTGCATTACTTTTTTTTTTTTTTTAAAACAATAAAACCCCTTTAAATAATAGTCTTGTTTGAACAAGATTTTAACCTGGACTGATTTCATTATAAATCTGCTGTTTAAAGGATAAAACTTGGATGGATCATAGTTTTTCACACTTTCCTGTTTCACAAAGTAAAGCTGTGTGCTGAAGATGATTGTTTATGATCATTAAATTGCTCTTCTGCTTTAATGAGGGTTTAATGTTAAAGTCTGCTGTTTACAAATGATCATGTGATTTTGTAAACAGTGAACAGCTTATACAGGTTATAAATGTTCCATGAAAATTATAACTCTTGTTTTCATGTGAAAAATTAGTGAACCTCCTTTCTGTCTCTTTCATACTCTTACCCCTCCCTCTCCTTGATTCAGACACCTCCTCTGGTGTTTAGTGTTTTGTCCTCTTGAAGAAACACGAAGCTTTGTGGATCACTAAGCCTTTAATCTGTAAAATAAACCATTCATTTCTGAATGTAACCGTAGCTATGGACACAAGAGGAACTGTGGATTATTTAATGTGGGATTTTGTTGAAGTTTTTTCTTTTCTTGAGACTGAGAGAGAGACACTGCTTTCAGCTGTGCACTGCAACTCAGAGTGAAGCTGCAGCAACTGCTGCAGCACACAGTGTGTGAATGTGGAGCTCGGCGACCAGTGAGTCGCTTCATCCAGCGCTGCAAAAGTAAACTGCCACATTGGCCAATGTAAATAGCGGATACCTACAGTAGTGTTCAGAATAATAGTAGTGCTATGTGACTAAAAAGATTAATCCAGGTTTTGAGTATATTTCTTATTGTTACATGGGAAACAAGATACCAGTAGATTCAGTAGATTCTTACAAATCAAACAAGACCAAGCATTCATGATATGTACACTCTTAAGGCTATGACACTGGGCTATTAGTAAAAAAAAAGTAGAAAAGGGGGTGTTCACAATAATAGTAGTGTGGCATACAGTCAGTGAGTTCGTCAAATTTGTGGAACAAACAGGTGTGTATCAGGTGTCCCCTATGTAAGGATGAAGCCAGCACCTGTTGAACATGCTTTTCTCTTTGAAAGCCTGAGGAAAATGGGACGTTCAAGACATTGTTCAGAAGAACAGCGTAGTTTGATTAAAAAGTTGATTGGAGAGGGGAAAACGTATACGCATGTGCAAAAAATTATAGGCTGTTCATCTACAATGATCTCCAATGCTTTAAAATGGACAAAAAAAAACAGATGCGTGGAAGAAAACAAACAACCATCAAAATGGATAGAAGAATAACCAGAATGGCAAAGGCTCACCCATTTGAGTTTGTAGTCAGCAGCAGATGCTACTATTATTGTGAACACCCCCTTTTCTACTTTTTTTTTTTTTTTTTTTTTTTTTTTTTTACTAATAGCCCAATTTCATAGCCTTAAGAGTGTGCCTATCATGAATGCTTGGTCTTGTTGGATTTGTGAGAATCTACTGGTACCTTGTTTCTCATGTAACAATAAGAAATATACTCAAAACCTGGATTAATCTTTTGTCACATAGCACTGCTATTATTCTGAACACTACTGTATGTTGAAAATTACAGACCTCTCTAATCTTTTTAAGTAGGAGAAGTTGCACAATCAGGGACTGACTAAATACTTTTTTACCCCACTGTATATGTGTGTGTGTATGAGAGAGAGAGAGAGAGATCGATTAGCTCCTTTATTTTGTTTTTGCCCCCCCTACCCCCAAATCTTTCACTACATAAGTTGCAGTACCTCCCAAACTAGTTTTAAAAAATCTGATTATTGAATCTCCACAAAATCCAAAAATTATTTGCATTTCTCACTTCAGTATTAGTTTCAGTTGCAGTTCACCTGCAGCCTAATTCATTTTTGAACCCTTGTTTTGACAGTATTTTTTCTTTAAATTCTGAGAGTAGTTTAAAGAGGTTGGTTTCTAGCAGGCTGACATTCTCGTTCTGAATACGTTGTTTTTCTTTCGCAGCAACAACTCGATTTGTCAAATGTCTAAAATGCCGTTACTTATTCATGGTTGTGGGTGATGAGAGCTCAAGTAAAGGGCTAAACAAAGAGCGCGAAGCTGCTGCAGAGGCTGCAAAACTTGCATTTGCACAGAAACCACCACCTCCTCCTAAAAAGGTAAGAAATTTTAAGCATGTACCAAAGTTTAAAAGGATGTTTTTTTTTTTCTACATTAAAGGGTTAACTTTTTTACAGCCATGTCATCTTGAAACATTGTTCATAATCAAACCTCTGAGTGCGCTAGTCACCTTTGACAGTTGCCATCATATGAGAGAGATCCAGTTGTCAAAAAACAATACATGGATGTTAATACAACACCTATAGTCAAGCTCTCATTGAACTCTGACCTCAGTTTTCTGAACCTTAAATTGACAGAATGTAGTTATTAAAGCATTTTGATTGCTTACACTATATATTGCTGGTGATATTAAATTTATCTATACTTTAAATATATATTTCGTATAGTTTATTTATTTAAATGTGTTTATTTCAGATATATGCCTACCTCGACAAGTATGTTGTTGGTCAATCCTATGCTAAAAAGGTGTTGGCAGTTGCAGTGTACAATCACTACAAGCGCATCTACAACAATATACCTGCTGGTAGTCGACAGCCGGTGGAGATGGAAAAACAGCCTTCTCTAACATTTCGTGGTCAGTATTTGACTTTTACTAATTCATTGTTTCTTCATTATTGATCCAACTATTCCTTTTTTCCTCTATGCTAAGACATGGCTTAGGAAAATGTTTCTTAAGCCACAATATCTACAGAAATGGGCAAATACAAACTGAACATGAACATTTTAATGTAATCCATGATTTTTGGAAAACTATTCAATATCATCTGTCTTTTCAGAGTATGATAAACCTTTTGTACCAGAGTTCTTGATGGAACCAAACCAGTCTTACAAGAACCAAATATGAATATTTTACAGCCAACTGCTATCACAATTCATTTTTATTTGCTTGACACATTACATTATAAAAATGTTGTATTTTGTTTTTAATTAGTGTACACAGGTAAATTTATCTCCTTCACTTTTCAAGTTTTATGCCTGTAAATAATGTTGCTGTTTAGGTTGAGAATCTGAGCCTAAGCAACCTAAACCGTAAGGAGGAAGTTTGAGTCAGAGGTGTATTCATAGTATTTCAAAAATAAGGTTGGCATTTTGGGTGGCGGGGGTGAAGACAAAGGAACTTTCACTTGTTGGTGACAAGTATGTTTACATGTAGTTGCTGAACAAATTAACTTACGCTGTTCATGTTTGCCAATTGCAAGTGTAAATCATAACATCTGTGTGATTTGGTATTTGTTCAGCAATTATCCAATAAGTTGATCTTTTATTGCATAATTGAGTGTGTGGTTCTGTGCTAGGACCAATTTTATTCACTTTATACATGCTTCCCTTAGGCAGTATTATTAGAAAGCATTGCTTAAATTTTCATTATTACGCAGATGATACCCAGCTTTATCTATCCATGAAGCCAGAGGACACACACCAATTAGTTAAACTGCAGGAATGTCTTACAGACATAAAGACATTGATGACCTCTGATTTCCTGCTTTTAAATTCAGATAAAACTGAAGTTATTGTACTTGGCCCCACAAATCTTAGAAACATGGTGTCTAACCAGATCCTTACTCTGGATGGCATTACCCTGACCTCTAGTAATACTGTGAGAAATCTGGAGTCATTTTTGATCAGGATATGTCCTTCAATGCGCATATTAAGCAAATATGTAGGACTGCTTTTTTGCATTTGCGCAATATCTCTAAAATTAGAACGGTCTTGTCTCAGAGTGATGCTGAAAAACTAATTCATGCATTTATTTCCTCTAGGCTGGACTATTGTAATTCATTATTATCAGGTTGTCCTAAAAGTTCCCTGAAAAGCCTTCAGTTAATTCAAAATGCTGCAGCTAGAGTACTGATGGGGACTAGAAGGAGAGAGCATATTTCACCCATATTGTCCTCTCTTCATTGGCTTCCTGTTAATTCTAGAATAGAATTTAAAATTCTTCTTCTTACTTATAAGGTTTTGAATAATCAGGTCCCATCTTATCTTAGGGACCTCATAGTACCATATCACCCCAATAGAGCGCTTCACTCTCAGACTGCAGGCTTACTTGTAGTTCCTAGGGTTTTTAAGAGCAGAATGGGAGGCAGAGCCTTCAGCTTTCAGGCTCCTCTCCTGTGGAACCAGCTCCCAATTCGGATCAGGGAGACAGACACCCTCTCTACTTTTAAGATTAGGCTTAAAACTTTCCTTTTTGCTAAAGCTTATAGTTAGGGCTGGATCAGGTGACCCTGAACCATCCCTTAGTTATGCTGCTATAAACTTAGACTGCTGGGGGGTTCCCATGATGCACTCAGTGTTTTTCTCTTTTTGCTCTGTATGCACCACTCTGCATTTAATCATTAGTGGTTGATCTCTGCTCTCTTCCACAGCATGTCTTTTTCCTGATTCTCTCCCCTCAACCCCAACCAGTCCCAGCAGAAGACTTCCCCTCCCTGAACCTGGTTCTGCTGGAGGTTTCTTCCTGTTAAAAGGGAGTTTTTCCTTCCCACTGTTGCCAAGTGCTTGCTCACAGGGGGTCGTTTTGACCGTTGGGGTTTTTCTGTAATTATTGTATGGCTTTTGCCTTACAATATAAAGTGCCTTGGGGCAACTGTTTGTTGTGATTTGGCGCTATATAAATATAAAATTGATTTGATTTTGATTTGTAGTGATGTAATAATGGCAATATTTGTTGAAGTACTCTTCATCCTCTCCTACATAGAGCGAGAGATGAGAAGACGAGCAGATGAATACGGAGTTACAAGTAAGTGATTTAGACTTTCATACTGTAATTTGTATTGACCAGCGTTTTTAAAATCAGTCTTTTAAAGTTTTAGCAGAATACAACAAAAGTGCTGTTCAGCCATCTTAAACCAAGGGTGGCATCTATGTGTAGATAGATAGATAGATAGATACTTTTAATGTCCCCATGGGGAAATTTGTCTTGGACTTCTCAAAAATCATGACCCATACAAAGATACAGAACAAGACATAAACAGTTCATAACAATAAATAAATAAATAAATACATAAATAAAGAATAAAAATAAATAAAAAAACATACAAGTACTAAAACCTCCTAATGTGCCTGATTGTTAGCGGTGTTTATTATGATATTTGTTAAGGGCTATGATTGATATAGGAACAAAAGAGTTCCTATATCTATTCAGTCTGCAATGGGGGACTCTGAAACGCCGGCCCGATGGTAGCAACTCGTATTGCGTGTACAGTGACTGCAACAAACAGTGCTAAATTGATTTAACATTTTTGCTTCCGTTGCTCCAGCGAGGGACAGAGAAATACTGTCTGTGAATCTGAGCACTGAGTATTCACAATAACCTCTCACAGGTTGAATGCAGGGACACCAAATTTGCTACCATGTATTGAGGATCAGTGTCGAGTTGGATGATGAGTGACCTTAATCTAGTTCTATAGGTCACAGAGCAAACTAACTGAAAACCACAATATTTGCAGTAACTTTCTGTATGTTGGGGCAGGGCCACCAAATTTGTGCCATTTATGGACCTCTCAGGGGTTTTGGATGACTTAAATGATGAGTGATCTTGAGCTTTACAAAGTCACACAGCAAAAAACAAAACAAAAAAAGGCTGGAAAATACATTACTTGCAACAATATTTTTCCACAGGTTGGGTGTGCATCCCACGGAATGGGATGGACTGCATTTATATTGTGCATCTGAATCAGAAGCTCAAAATGCTTTATGGCCCAGTCACATGGCATATGACAATTCCTGAACAAAGGGGAAAAGGGAAAAAAAAAAAAAGAAAATCACAATTTGTTGAGAAAAGGTGGGCGAACGAGCTTTATCACCGAATAGCCTGCGAATCCATAGCGCAAAAGGGATAAAAGAGAGATGAAAGAGGAACGAAACGAAACCGAAGCAAACGCTGATCTCGACGCTTTAAACGAAACGCACCTGGAGGCACTGCTAGAGCAGTGTGTGTGTGCATCTGTGCGTTCCAGGATTCGGCACTGGGATGGAGCGCATGATCCGACCCACTGTGGAGATCCACCACTTGCTCTGGTTCCTCATCCAGAACAAAAGCGGGATCATCTCCATCACCAGAATTCTCACTGTCTGGTTGAGACTCTGACGACGCGCTGCGCGCTCTGTCTTGCTCCAATTAAAAAAACAAAACTGTAGTGCCTCAGATACCAAAACTCTAATTGCTGAATGATGGAGGAGGCAATATGGATGGCCCTGCAGACAGGAAAATCATGAATTGCTAATCCCCAAGTTGCTCACAGTGTGCAGTTGAGCAACTTGCCTGGCAACATTGGAGTGTGTGTGTGTGTGTGTGTGTGTGTGTGTGTGTGTGTGAGTGAGAGAGAGAATCTCTGTCTTTGATAGCTCAAAGTCACGCTTCCCTAAACTACTTATAATGAAATGTTAAATCTCATATACTTTTGCAACTGCACACAAGAAGGAAAGAACATGCAACTGTTTTACCAAGCCATGACAGTGTAAACATGACAAATAATTATCTTTTTAGACGGCTCCAAATACTTTCTCCAGCTCATTCGCGCGTGCATGGCTCCGGCTGGTGCGCTCCTCTGTGATTCAGGAAGATTAGAGCTGTTATCAGCAGACAACTTGCAGTGAAAATGATTAATCCGCCACAAAATAATTATTTTATATATGCAGCGTCCAGTGCAGTGCGCGTGGCTGCAGGTGGAACAAAGCAAGGCGTACAGTTGGGAACACAGCGGGTGGGATCATCACGATGACGTGTGCAAGTGCACAGATCAGAGTCATGCAGTGATCAAGGATCACTTCCTCAAAACTTTTGAACTGTCAAAGACGCTGAAAAGGGCAGCAGGCTCTTCTCTCTGCAGAGGCTGACGACAGCAACCCCTTCAGCGATCATGGACAGAATGCTGCAGCTCCGGCTGGACTTCTTGTGCAGCATCTCATGTGCGCAGCACTGGCCAACACCACAGTCACAGGCTGCCATGTGCTGGCGAAGAGGCTGACAAATTCTTCCTGGCAGGCCAGCACCATGGCACAGCACTCTCGTCACATCACACGCAGTGGCAGAAGCTCCACACCGTACACACCATCTCCGCTGTGGAGGAGCTGCAGCTCCTCCTCTAAAGTGCTCAAAAACCGGCTTTTGTACTGTGTGAAAACATTCAGCTGGTTGAATGAAGGCAAACGAAAGGCTAAGGCCTGGTTCACACAGCAGGATCATTAGGGTGATATTGGACCCGATCTTCCACTTCCGGCAATCTTAAGGACGCTCCAACAATCCTGACAGTGCTAAGGATAATCTTATCAGATATTTCTGTCGTGTGGTGTGTTAAGAGCGCTCTGATCTGCTTGGAAGGGCATCAGGAGCGCTCCGATCGCAAATCAGGGATATTCAACATGTTGGATTTTTTTTATCGCAGCATGTGTTGTCCTCCAACCACAAACGAGCACACAGCCAATCAGAAAGCAGTGACTTACAGTGATGCCTCACATTCTTTCTCTCACTCGCACACTCACACACGCACACACACTGATGTCAGGGTGCTGCCATGCAAAGCACATGCTACACACTGGGAGCAACTTGGGGATGAAAGACCTTGCCCAAGTGATTTTCCAACCTGATGGTGGTTTGAACCAAATCCTTTGGTCTCAAGCCCATCACTTAGCCACTGCACATTCACCTCCCCTGGAAGGCTGAGGTGAGTTTGACTTACTTTCTGAGGTCACAGGCAAAAAACAAAAAAAGTGAGAAAACATAGTCCTCAGAATGACTTTCCTCAGGCTGGGTGCATGGCCACCAAATTTGCAACACTTAGGCATTGCATGAAGGTGGTCTTCTTGGTGACTGATAAGATGATCATTCTGTTACTTCACTGTGTGATCAGCACCACCTCAGGCAGATTATCACAAAGCCAACTCACCATCATGGCAACATCATCTACCTTGTAGTATCCTGACTGTCCCCCTAATATACTGTCATCTGCCAGGTCCTTTTCCCTGTGCATCATACAGACCGTTTTTTCTACATGGGTCAGCACCCAGTAACACGGGTCAGGTACAATGTGCTGTGCTTATTTTGATAAACTGTCAAAACTGACTGTCCATCATGTGCTCATGATCATTCAAGCACACACCCATCATGGCTATCTATGGGCTTCGTATATGGGCCTTCTTCTGTAGAAGAACATGTCATTGAGCGATGGGGGACACTAATTGTTTTTCTTCACTTTTTAAACTGCGTTTTCGGAAGTTATTTGTGGACAAATGCCAAATTGTACAGACCAGTGTGATAGTTCTGTGTTTCTGCTGCTTTTGCGTAATTCCAGTTATATATTTTCCCTGATATTCTATGATGCATTAAAGAGAAGCTGTCAATTAAACATCTCAAGTATTGCAGGTGGAGACTGCTTAAGGATTATGACCTTGAGCTCAGACAAATGCCGTGATTTACTCCTTGGCAGAATTTGAAAAGACCGTTGGAGTGTGTGTTTTTTTTTTTTTTTTGTCTTGTTTTGGGGGGTTTTTGCTTCGGGGCGGGGGTGTCAACATTAAGGACAAGCTTCAATTCCTAAAGTTGCAGATATTTAAAAACCTTATTTAAGTAGCTGCACAATGATAAACAGTTTAAATAGTAATCAGTTGATTTCTAAGCTGTCCACAAAGAGGCCAGTTATTGTGAGTTTCTTTCGTTTGTTGTCCAGACCATGTTTCGCTACGCATATTGTTATCCTGCAGTTTAATCTGTCTTGGCCTCCCAAAAAATCAGAAAATGGCCTGTTCAACTTGTAAGATTGTTGTAAAAATGAACATACCAAATGGTTAATAATAGCTTGTTTTCAGTCAGTTGCTCCTTCATGGTTAGTTAGGAGAATTCCTTTTTTTCTGTCTTTCCTTCTTCTCTTGAGTTATTCATGGCTGTGTTGTTGTAGACCTCCTGAACATCGCAGGGATCAGCCCACATGGAAATGCTCTGGGAGCATCCATGCAGCAGCAGGCAAGTCAGCAGGCACCTCAGGAGAGGAGGGGCGGAGATCTCCTGGACGCCACGCACACGGACATTAAACTTGAGAAGAGCAACATCATACTTCTTGGTCCAACTGGATCTGGTTAGTGTGTCAACATTGTGTTAAACTATGGTATCATGTCATGCAGTGATGGCTGTGAGCTCTTAAGTTTTCACTGTTGAACTACATCACTGTTGACTGTAAATGTGGATCAGTTCCACCACAAAATGTTATTTATTACAACTCCTCTGATTTTTTTCACAGGAAAGACGTTGCTGGCACAAACACTTGCCCGCTGCCTGGATGTTCCTTTTGCAATTTGTGATTGCACCACACTCACCCAAGCTGGATATGTAGGAGAAGACATCGAGTCAGTTATTACTAAACTGCTGCAAGATGCTAACTACTCAGTGGAAAAAGCTCAGCAAGGTGGGCATTTGGAGACTAAAACTGTTACAACTTTAAACTCTATGGCCATTTTAATAGGACCAACTGCTTGTTCTGTCGCATTTAATTCAGCCAGTAACTCCGTTCATGAAAGCAAGAAGACCTGCTTGATAGTGCAGTCAAGGAGAAAGACATTTGAGCCAAATGGCTTTTGGTATTAAATCCCAGCCTGTGATTGGAGTGTCTTACAAAATGCTGATTATTGTGAGATTTTCATTCAAAACACTTTAGGCTTTGTTCAGACTGCCAGTAAACATCTGATGTCTGTGCACAGTGGTAGGCACAGCTAACAAAAAACTTAGCTTCGATAACCGTTAATCCGCTAGCTGGAAAGTTTTATAAAGCTGAACCGATAAATCCCTTAAAAGTTTAGCTGAAGTTACAGATAAAAGCTAAACTGGTAACTTTCAGTATTGACTTCAGTACACTGCACCTACTGACACAACGATAAGTCAGTGCTTCTGTCTCAGATTGGCCTTTTCTCAGCAAAAGAGACCTGATGATCAGACGGAAAGGAGAGAGGGGGGAAGAAGGATAATCTATTCACACCATACAGACCTGCCGGTCATTTCACTTGGGTCTTGCACAGGCATACACTTTTGACTTATGGTTATAATTTTAAACAAACTAATTGTGGACAAGTTATTGAAATGAACATCATGTCTGTCATTTTACAAAGTGAAAATATCAGCTATATGTTTTACGTTTTAAAGTAATATTCACTAATTTTGAAGGTTTTACCATTTAGACACACATGCCGCATTGCATTATGGGTACATTAGTTTCCTGATGGTATGGATATAACACACAGTTACTGAAATATGTGGTGGGTTTTACAAATAAATCTGTATTTGTAAATATGTTTTTTTTTTAACTTTAAAAAAAAAAGGCAATTTGAAAACTGAAAATTCTGTTTGTCCTTCATCGCTTTTAGCGACTGCCATGAACTCACACTGCCATCTATTGGTAACTGTGTGTTATACCGACCAGCCAACCACTGACACCAGGAAACTAATGTACCCATATGCAATGCGGCATGTGTGTCTAAATGCTAAAACCTTCAAAATTAGTGCATTACTTTAAAACTAAAATCTTTGATTTCAGAATTTACAAATGTTTTTAGCTAAGCTTTATTCTCTATGCCCGCAAAAATATGTTAGCGGTCTAAAAGTTATTGGAACTACATTTATGGGAAGCTAATTGGTCCGCTGATGGTTTTCAAAGTTTCTGCAAAGCTAATCCGCTAATGAAAATGCTAGCTTCGATAATTAGCGGTTAGTGGATTAGCAGAACTGTGCCCACCATTGTCTGTGCATGAACAATTTGAATCCGATTCTATTCTGAGAGTCTTAACAGTCAAAAGTTGCATGAAATGCATTTTACCCCAATCAGTTGAAGCATAATTTGTTGAAATATGATTCAAATCACATTATTGCAAATCTGTTTTGGTCTGAATGCTCAGATCATTTTCTAGGTGTATTTTGTTACACACCTGGATCTTTGTGGTGAGAGCTGCGGTGAGCTGCTCTAGTAAAATCCTTCATTGTTGCAGTTTACACAGTTTCAGAATTTTTATTATTATAAAATAATGCTAAAGGTTTATTAACCGAGCACGAGATCTGTATGGGAAAATATCAGGCTGAGGTCTTGACAGTACACGTGAAGTCTTTGCAAAAAAGATGGTCTAATATTCCCGTAAAGACTGAGCAAGCGAGGTTAATAATTCATTCATTATCTGGCTGTTTGGAGTTGTGTCTTCATTTTGCATGTCCACGGTGAACTCGTTTGCTGTTAATTCTTCCGATTCAAATTTGTCAGTGTAGTAAAATTTGCTTCTTCATTGCTCATAATTTCTTTGTTCGCTTTTTGTTTTGTTTTATTTCGCCCTGTGAAAATTGTAAACAAAGTCGCAAATCTGATATGTGAGCTGGACCACTTGTCATGGTAATGGTCTGATATGGGAAAATATCAGGCCATAAACCAGCCAATCAGAGCATGCATACTGTCATAACCATAATACTGTATTTTATTTTAGCACGAGCAAGCTTTTTGTACAAGCAGCCTATTTTCGTAAGGGTCAAATACAGTTTTCCTGTAACCTGGGTGGTACTGGATGTGGTAAAACAAAATAGATAAGATCGTTTGTCATGGTACTACACACAGTAAAGTTGTGATGGCATCTGTTCCTGTGCAAAACATAAAATTAGGTTTGTAATAAGAAAAAGCAGGTCATTGGTGATCCAAAGAGTAGCATGTGTCGAGTTTATATGCTCAGCAATGGCATGCTGTATAGTTTACATCAAATATTTTATACATAACTTTGTACACTACAAAATCTAAGACACTAGGTATGCACACATTTGACTGCCCTTTTTAAAATGTAATGACAGAAATAAATATACGTGACTGTTCTGGCATCTTACATCATAGTGTGACCATATTGTACAGGTATTGTGTTTCTGGATGAAGTGGATAAGATTGGAAGTGTACCTGGAATCTATCAGCTGAGAGACGTTGGAGGAGAGGGAGTTCAGCAGGTCAGTATTCATCTAGTCATAATACTAAGAAGCAGGTTTTACACTGCTGTCTTTGTCTCATATTCATTGACCTAGACTTACTGTTGAGTCTGTCCTTTGTCAGGGCCTGCTTAAACTCTTAGAGGGGACAATTGTCAATGTTCCTGAGAAAAACTCCAGGAAATTGAGAGGAGAGACGGTGCAGGTAGACACAACAAACATCCTGTTTGTTGCATCTGGTGCTTTTAATGGACTTGAGAGAATCATAAGCAAAAGAAGGAATGAAAAGGTCAATCAACACAGTACTGCTCATTTGTCAGCAGATAGTCAGTGTTCCAACATCACATTTTGACTTCCTTCTTGTGTCAATTACCTAACAGTATTTAGGTTTTGGAAGCCCATCTAACCTGGGGAAAGGCCGGCGTGCAGCAGCTGCAGCAGCCTTAGAAAGTGGTGATACGGACACTCTTGCAGAGATTGAGGAGAAGGACAAGCTGCTGAAGCATGTAGAGGCAAGAGACCTGATTGACTTTGGAATGATCCCAGAGTTTGTTGGCCGCCTTCCTGTGGTTGTACCACTGCACAGCCTTGATGAAGACACACTGGTTCGAATCTTGACTGAACCATGTAACGCGTTGGTGCCACAGTATCAGGCGTTATTCAACATGGACAAAGTAAGAGCTCCATTTTCCTGGCTGCTGCTACGATACATTGGGGAGGGGGGAGAGAAATAGGGTTCAGCAGTGCACATACTACCTTTTATTCCTTTGTGCCAGAGCTTGAGGTTGAATTTCTTTACTAATGTCTTATACAGCATTGTGTGTAAGATCTGACTGACAGGATTTTTTTTTGTTGTTGTTGTTACAGTGCAAACTCAATGTGACTCCTGATGCCCTGAGAGCCATTGCTAGATTAGCCCTGGAGAGAAAAACTGGAGCACGTGGACTCAGAGCCATCATGGTATGTGAATTTTGTTATGGTATGAAATGCCTTTAGTTGCAGTACATTCCTCACTATACTTCTATATTTTTGTGACCCTTTTATACTTATGTAGGCCGTAGACCTATTTCAGACTTGGCACTAAGCTTGGTTCCTGCAGGTGACACTAGCCGAGGGACACTCGACTCACTCGGGTTGTGTCCAGGGTTTCCAGAGTGTCAGGTGGTACCTTCAATAAGGGCACCTGGGGCGGAGGGGTGTGTAGGCCCTAAAAGTGTGCGATTTCTAAGAAAATCAGTAATCCTTCCTGGCAGGGCAAGAGCTGGGGCAATTTTACTCTTAGCAAAAAAAAAAAAAAAAAGTGCCCTACAGTTAGCAAAATCTAGCAGACATTAGAACTTTCCATACTGCACATACTCAGTTAGTAAATTCCTCTACCCTTTTATGAAGGCCATGGTAGACATAATTACTGTGTCTCCAACATTATGAATGACTGATAGTGTAGCAGATAGAATATTTACAATGGAATCGTTCAGATGGTGAAACAAGCATCAGATTCGGCACAAATACTCCTTAAACATTAGTCCTTTAAAAAAAAAAAACCTTGCCACTTGAATTTTCAAAAGGCAGCCAGGTAGGGATCAATTGAGGATTTACACAGGGGTCAAAAATTGAAAATGCTCTCATCATATTGAAACCTATATCTCGTTATTTGTCTGATCATGATTCCAAAAAGGTATAGTTTGGGCTATCTACGAATGAATGTTATGGAGTAAAAACGGCAAGAATGGTGACAAAGGTCAGTTTCAGTTTGTGCAGGGGTCAAAAGTTAGTTACTCCAATTTTGGTAAAAAGTGGTGCAAATTATTGGTTGAGCTAATAATAATTAATTAATAATAATTAAATGAAATAGTTTTGACTGTGTTGAATGCTTGGTCTCCACAGTAAAGGTCAAACAATGTTGATGTCCATTGGATTCTACAACCCCTGGCAATAATTATGGAATCACCGGCCTCAGAGGATGTTCATTCAGTTGTTTAATTTTGTAGAAAAAAAGCAGATCACAGACATGACACAAAACTGAAGTCACTTCAAATGGCAACTTTCTGGCTTTAAGAAACACTATAAGAAATCAAGAAAAAAAATTGTGGCAGTCAGTAACGGTTACTTTTTTTAGACCAAGCAGAGGGAAAAAAATATGGACTCACTCAATTCTGAGGAATAAATTATGGAATCACCCCGTAAATTTTCATCCCAAAAACTAACACCTGCATCAAATCAGATCTACTCGTTAGTCTGCATCTAAAAAGGAGTGATCACACCTTGGAGAGCTGTTGCACCAAGTGGACTGACATGAATCATGGCTCCAACACGAGAGATGTCAATTGAAACAAAGGAGAGGATTATCAAACTCTTAAGAGGGTAAATCATCATGCAATGTTGCAAAAGATCTTGGTTGTTCACTGTCAGCTGTGTCTAAACTCTGGACCAAATACAAACAACATGGGAAGGTTGTTAAAGGCAAACATGTTGGTAGACCAAGGAAGACATCAGAGCGTCAAGACAGAAAACTTAAAGCAATATGTCTCAAAAATCAAAAATGCACCAAAACAAATGAGGAACGAATGGAAGGAAACTGGAGTCAACGTCTGTGACCGAACTGTAAGAACCCGCCTAAAGGAAATGGGATTTACATACAGAAAAGCTAAGCGAAAGCCATCATTAACACCTAAACAGAAAAAAACAAGGTTACAATGGGCTAAGGAAAAGCAATCGTGGACTGTGGACAACTGGATGAAAGTCATATTCAGTGATGAATCTCGAATCTGCATTGGGCAAGGTGATGATGCTGGAACTTTTGTTTGGTGCCGTTCCAATGAGATTTATAAAGATGACTGCCTGAAGAGAACATGTAAATTTCCACAGTCATTGATGATATGGGGCTGCATGTCAGGTAAAGGCACTGGGGAGATGGCTGTCATTACATCATCAATAAATGCACAAGTTTACGTTTATTTTTGACACTTTTCTTATCCCATCAATTGAAAGGATGTTTGGGGATGATGAAATCATTTTTCAAGATGATAATGCATCTTACCATAGAGCAAAAACTGTGAAAACATTCCTTGCAAAAAGACACATAGGGTCAATGTCATGGCCTGCAAATAGTCCGGATCTTAATCCAATTGAAAATCTTTGGTGGAAGTTGAAGAAAATGGTCCATGACAAGGCTCCAACCTGCAAAGCTGATCTGGCAACAGCAATCAGAGAAAGTTGGAGCCAGATTGATGAAGAGTACTGTTTGTCACTCATTAAGTCCATGCCTCAGAGACTGCAAGCTGTTATAAAAGCCAGAGGTGTTGCAACAAAATACTAGTGATGTGTTGGAGCGTTCTTTTGTTTTTCATGGTTCCATAATTTTTTCCTCAGAATTGAGTGATTCCATATTTTTTTTCCCTCTGCTTGGTCTAAAAAAGAAACCGTTACTGACTGCCACAATTTTTTTTCCTGATTTCTTATAGTGTTTCTTAAAGCAAGAAAGTTGCCATTTGAAATGACTTTAGTTTTGTGTCATGTTTGTGATCTGCTTTTTTTCTACAAAATTAAATAACTGAATGAACGTCCTCCGAGGCCGGTGATTCCATAATTTTTTGTCAGGGTTGTACAAATGCAAATAATTACTGTTGCTTGGTGAAGGTAACCACTTAAAACCAATTTATCTCAAATTCAACCAGAAACAAACAAATCTTAGGGCCCGTTCACACATAGTGTGAAGCTTGGTCAAATACAGTGAAACAGTGCGAAACAGTTCAAATTAGCTCATCACAAAACATCACGCCGACGGGCAGGCATCCACCATCCTGGTGCGAGAGTTTATGCATGCGACGGTCTCTTTCGAGCAGGAACAGTGTGAGCTGCACCACATGACGCCTCTTATGTGGAATAAATAAATAAAAACCAGTCGGTACCTGTGGGACCACATCGCAACACTTATATGGAATCTTAAAAAGAAACCGTTACTGCCACAATTTTTTTTTCCTGATTTCTTATAGTGTTTCTTAAAGCCAGAAATTTGCCATTTGAAATGACTAGTTTTGTGTCATGTCTGTGATCTGCTTTTTTTTTTTCTACAAAATTAAACAACTGAATGAACATCCTCTGAGGCCGGTGATTCCATAATTTTTGCCAGGGGTTGTATGACATGTGACATATGTTACCCCATAACGTGATAACTATGGATGGCACATGGTGTAAACTATTCTTTTTTGAAACCCTATTAACTCCAGAATATTCATTCGTAGATAGCCCAAACTATACCATTTTGGAATCGTTATAATCAGTGGTATAGGTTTCAATATGATGAGAGCATTTTCAGTTTTGACCCCTGTGTAAATCCTCAATTGACCCCTACTTGGCTGCCTTTTGAAAATTCAAGTGGCAAGCAGGTTTTTTCAAAATTTGGTGCTTGTTTCACCATTTGAACGATTGCTTCAGTTATCTGCTGCACTATGAGTATTGTCAACAGAAGTGACAGAACCATAAAAGGTCTGTTTGGATATGGTTACATGGGCATATCATGGTACTTTGTTTTTGTCTGAAAAAGTAACAGTTGAAAGGCTCATCGTGAAAAGAACAGGAGAAATCCAGCTCTGCGGGTATACTGGCTGTACACTACAGGGCCCACCCTGTCTACGAGTTTATTCAGTTAGATTCTGCAGCCTTTTTAATCAGTCATTTCTGATGTCCTAGCTGTGCCTATATTGAAAAAAAAATCACCCATATAAACTTTCTGACCTGCCGTAAGTAAATTTATATGGAAGTAACATTATAATTGAGGTAACATAGGTATTATTGTTTGGTAATGTGAAATGCGCTGATTTGTAACATTTTTAGCTAAGTTCTGTATGCAGAATTATGGCCTGAAATATAAATGCCCCAAATAAAAACATACACAGAATTTTGTAAAACTAAAGTTGTTGTGATGCAGAATGCCTAATTGCCACATAGTTTTACCAAATTTTCTCTGGGGGGGGGGGGGGGGGTAGAGCCCCAAACTATCTGCTTCCAGTAATTGCTACTCACAAAGTTTTATTCATAGTTTGTTTATCAACAGGAAAAGCTGCTTCTTGAGCCGATGTTTGAGGTGCCAGACTCCAACATTGTGGCTGTTGAGTTGGACAAAGATGCTGTCCTGGGAAAATCACAACCCCAATTCTTCAGGTAAGTAGTCTGTTAAAGTGATATCTGGCAGGGTTCCCATGGGTCGTTGAAATTCTTAGGATTGTGAATTTAAAGGGATGGGGGAGAATACATTCAAGCCCTTGAAAGTTTTGGAAAATAGACATAGATCATGTGTGCTTAAATGTATGTATTTGTGCAGGACAAAAATTATGTGTGCTTTTCTGCATACGTCTTTCTCCATAGTGTCTTTTTTTTAATTACATAATCATGGAGTAACATTAGTGAATAATAGTGGTGCGATGATCGAGCCACAGCTCAAACAACTTAGTGATCATGGCCATGTATGAATTGGCTCGAGCGCAGCAGTCATTTATCGAGCAGAGTTGTCATTTTGCCAGTATGTGGGCAACATTAAATGACACCTTTTAATATCCCCACGGTATGAAATATGGCGGGGGGATATAGTGATTAACATGTCAGTACATCTGTCTGTTTTCACTTGTTAGCACGATATCTCAAAACCAGTTGACCAATTTCATTCATATTTAGCATAAAGGATATCCTTGGGCGATCCCTGATTTGTCGGGACCAGGGGAATGTCATCGCCTGATCACTCTTGTTGGACTTTCTATGATTGGGAAAGAAGTTACACATGGAAACATAAATACAATTTATAAAAAGGAAAAAAAAAATACATTTCAGTGATGTGGGTTTTTTTGGAGGGGGGTCGCATGGTCCCGTTACAAAAACTCACTTTTCTGCTCTCCCCTTTCTGAGAGCTCTCTGACTCTCAGGATTTGGATTATAAAAATAATCTAACTAAAGCAAAGATGATGGTGAGTCTATACAAGGTGCATGCAAAAAGTATCCAACCTTATTTTATCCCATGGAAAGAAATGCAGCATGTGAGGTGTCATTTGGTTGGGAGGTGTAGGGAACCTTCTTGTGCATGTGTGAATTTTTCTAATCCGCAGAGCATGTCAGATGCCAAAGAGTGCAGAGCCTTGTCTGCTCAGATGAGTCAGGCTTTAGTGGCCAAACACAACAAATGGACAAATGGAAAGCGCTTTACAAATAATGCCTCACATTCACCCCAATGTGAGGGTGCTGCCATACAAGGTACTCACTACACACCGGGAGCAACTAGGGAATTAAGGACCAAGGCCCAACGGCAAGCGTGCCGAGGGTGATTTGAATTGAAGATCCTCTGGTCTCAAGCCCAATTCTTTAGCCACTAGATCATCACCTCCACCTCACTCCTGTGATTCATCAGGCACCCTACTTTTTCATGCACACAGCTCTCAGTGGTTCTGCCATTGATGGAAGTATTTCTGGAAGTCCTGTTTTGGAATGGTGTCCAGCTGGAATGTTGTGTTCTGCACAGTATCTTCTCATGACTCAAACTGAGTCCCTGTTTAGTATTTTGAACAGCCAAAAATCAGAGCGAGCCATATCAGGAGAGCAGGAAGTCTGAGGAATTGCGAGAGTGATGTGTTTGGCCAGGAAAGCCTGAATGAGCTCTGCGAATGACCAAATCCTCCACGAGCAGTTTCTCCCTTGGGTCATTCTGTCATGTTAAAATCTGAGGAGGTGCAGTGCATATGTTCACTCCTCGGCTTGGTGTTTGTGTTTAATGTGCTCTGCGGACGAGAAAAAATTCACGCATGCACAAGAAGGTTCCCTACACCTCACCACCAAATGACAACTTGAACTCTTCATTTGTTTCTGTGGAATAAAATAAGGCTGCATACTTTTTGCATGTATCTCCAATGGACAACCCTAAATCAGAAAAGTTGGACATAAATACAGTACGGAAAATGCAAATAAAAACAAAAAGTCTAATAAAGGCCACTGATCCATAAATGACCTTGACTTCTATTTCATTGCAGCCCATATGAACCAAAGATATTTAATTTTTTTTGTGGTCAACTTCATCCATTCCTGTTTATGTGGCATTCGTTGACATTTGTGAGTGTCTGGCATTTGTTAGATTCCCTCACTAGTCTCCATCCAGCATGATCACTCAATTTTTGACAACTGCCTACTTGACACAGATTTACCATACAGTACCATATTGTTTGTATTTCTTAATGATTCATGTAAATCAATGTGTATCAAACTATTTCATACCAAGGACCACTTGACCAATTAAAAAAAATACTTACCTTTACAACAGTGTATTACTATTTATTAGAGTTTGGAATTATTATTAGAGAGTTTGAAAAACACTTAACTGAGACAGTGATATTTTAGCAATATACTCATGGACCACCACTTTGAGAGAGTCTGATGTAAATTTTCAGTTTCAATTGCTTTCATTTATACAGTGCCAAATCACAACAAAGCTGCCTCAAGGCGCTTCACACAAGTAAGATCTAACCTTATGAACCCCTAGAGCAAGCACACAGGCGACAGTGGTAAGAAAAAAACCCCTCTGCCGATATTGAGGAAGAAACCTCAAGCAGACCAGACTCATAGGAGTGACACGGTGTAGGCCATTCTAACAGTTACAAGGCTTTTACAAAATTTTACAAAACTGAAGAACAGAAAACAGGAATTCAAAACATGTGTTGCTTCAGGTATGGCATCTCACAGTCAGTCAAGCATCCTGTTGTCTACATATATCACTCCAGCGCATTTTCCTCTGCACCTTGGACAGAGAAAAAGAGCAGAATCAGTCGGCCGGAAAAACAACACCTGAGGTATAACTCATCAGCAGTAAATTGACTGGAAAGCAGAGAAAATACTAACGCTAACCCTAAGCTTCACGAAGACCCAGAATTTAGATTAAGTTGATGCTGAGACCTGTTCGGTTACTAATAAAATGAATTTAAAAGGATAGGAAGCACAGTTCCATATTGTCAGTATGCTAGCCACACGAAAGGGAAAATTAAATGTCTTAAGTTTGGACTTAAATGTCTGCAGAATCTGTTTTATCTCTGTAGGGAGATCATTCCACAAAACAGGTGCATGATGAGAGAAGGCTCTGTGACCAGCAGACTTTTTATTCACCCTAGGGACACAAAGTAGTCCTGCACCCTGAGAATGCAGAGCCCAGTCCAGTACGTAGGGTTTAATTAGGTCAGCTTAGTATGTAAATGAAGTCCAAGACACAATCAGTGACTTGGAAATGCTCATGTATCCATCTCCTGACTTGTGTCAAGAAAACTCGATGCAACAGTGGTTTATTATTTTAGCATAAATTGCCCTTATCCTAACTTTTTTTGGGGGGGGTGGGAGATGTGGTTACAGGTGTTATGTGCAGGACTGGATGTGTATTAACAAATGAAATGAAATGTTTTGGGTTCATGCTGTCTGCAGTGATAGTCAACATAAACAGATCTTTATTATCACTGTAGGTTAGACCAGTGATTCTCAACCGGGGTGCCGCGGGTATTTTTCATATTCGCGATTATTTTTCATATTCGCGATTACCGTGAATTATTTATTTTATCCACAAAGCATAAAACGACTCAGAATCTGACGTCATTGTGCTGCAGCCTCGCTCTCGTCTTAAGGCGGGACAATAACAAGGAGGCTGACGGCCGATTAAAACAGTGCCGTCTCCTTCAAAAGCCATCTAAAATGCGGAGCTGTCGGTGTGTGTGTCTGTGCCTCTGTGCGCGCGTGCGGAGTTAACAGGCTGCAGACTGCGAGGGAGGGGGTGCGTGAGGGAGATTCCTGAATGCAGGCGCGACACATTCAGTGCGCAGCGAGCGTGGAGCAGAGAGAGGATTTTAACCCGAGTGAACGTTAAAACGGAAAGCTGCCTTTACTTCTCTCTGAACTTTCTCTAAAGGTGTGATTCTGCCGTTACCGTCCTGTTCACACCATGTGCGCGTCGTATGCTGAATTTATGAGATCATGAGATGAAATAAACGGTCAAATATCTTTAAAAACATATTTAAAAAATGAGAATATATGAATGAACTGAGCCACAAAAAAAAAACAATGTTCAGACGCAGAGATCACAAAAAGCAGGTGAGAACTCTGAACTTTAACAGCTGTTATTTTCCCAAAGGTATTTATTTGTTCAATCTTGAGCTTAATGCAGTGTTTAAGCACAAAACGTGACTGATGAGGAGAAACAATTTCAGAAATGCAACAGAAACAACCACAAATCAGAAAAAGTTGGGACTGTATGTAAAATGAAGATAAAAATAAAAATGTTGCACCATTCCCAGTTTCTTCACTCACAGAAACCAAACTTTCTTCCAGAGTTGTGTAATTATACTACAATAGTAGAATATAAAGAAGGGGAAAAAAAGAAAAAAAAAAAAGACAATATATTCGTCAATCGCAATTATTTGTCTGACAAATAATCGTCTCCAGAAATTCCTAATCGTGACAGCCCTACTTGAGATCAGAGTGCAGAATGCTTGAGGCTTTTCGAAATGCGGTGTTTTCTGTATCGATTTTCTACTGCGATAATTGGGTTTTGCGCAAAACCAGAGGTAATAGCATTATAATATTATTTTGGTTGGTGGTGTGCCGCAGGATTTTGTAAATATAAAAAGGGTGCCGCGGCTCAAAAAAGGTTGAAAATCACTGGGTTAGACAGTGAGTCTTTGTTGGAGCAATTAGATGTCTGCGTGTCAACATTTTTGTATGTTTAGTTAATTGACAAATGAACTACTTAGCTCAACTTTCAAATAAGTATTCGTTTCATTGCTTTTCTCACAGTACACTGTTTTGCTGTGCACATCTCTGGTGGTTGGCTCTCACTGCGGTATTGTATCACTTCCTGTTCCGGAGCACAGTGGTGTTTTGCTGTATCTGTTAGCTGTTTAATCTGCGTAGTTAGATTGATCTAGATAACTAGATAACGATTTGTTTCACAGTGTAGTCTTCACGTGCCTTAACTAAAGCACTCCCTCTGCTGAATTCAGCTCTAAATTAGTTACACATTATTCACTCTGTGTGTTTTTAGGAATCCGCTAGCTTAGCGCAGCTACTAGCTCTTAGCCGGCTTAGCATGGCGGCTTCTCCTGTCTCTCCCGCACTTCTCTGCTCTGGATGTGAAATGTTTAGTTATTCCTCGGCCTCTTTTAGTATTAATGGTACTTGTAATAAGTGTAGCTTATTTGTAGCTTTGGAGGCCAGGCTGGGCGAATTGGACACTCGGCTCCGCACCTTGGAAAATCCTACAGCTAGCCAGGCCCCTGTAGTCGGTGCGGACCAAGGTAGCTTAGCCGCCGTTAGCTGCTCCCCAGTGGATCCCGAGCAGCCGGGCAAGCAGGCCAGCTGGGTGACTGTGAGGAGGAAGCATAGTCCTAAACACAAGCCCCCTGTACACCACCAACCCGTTCACATTTCTAACCGTTTTACCCCACTCAGCGACACACCCGCCGAGGAACAAATTCTGGTTATTGGCGACTCTGTTTTGAGAAATGTGAAGTTAGCAACACCAGCAACCATAGTCAGTTGTCTTCTGGGGGCCAGAGCAGGCGACATTGAAGGAAATTTGAAACTGCTGGCTAAGGCTAAGCGTGAATTCGGTAAGATTGTAATTCACGTCGGCAGTAATGACACCCGGTTATGCCAGTCGGAGGTCACTAAAATTAACATTGAGTCGGTGTGTAACTGTGCAAAAACAATGTCGGACTCTGTAGTTTTCTCTGGGCCCCTCCCTAATCTGACCGGGAGTGACATGTTTAGCCGCATGTTCTCCTTGAATTGCTGGCTGTTTGAGTGGTGTCCAAAAAATGAGGTGGGCTTCATAGATAATTGGCAAAGCTTCTGGGGAAAACCTGGTCTTGTTAGGAGAGACGGCATCCATCCCACTTTGGATGGAGCAGCTCTCATTTCTAGAAATCTGGCCAATTTTATTAAACCTTCCAAACCGTGACTATCCAGGGTTGGGACCAGGAAGCAGAGTTGTAGTCTTACACACCTCTGCAGCTTCTCTCCCCCTGCCATCCCCCCAATACCCCATCCCCGTAGAGACGGTGCCTGCTCCCAGACCACCAACAACCAGTAAAAATCTATTTAAGCATAAAAATTCAAAAAGAAAAAATAATAGCACCTTCAACTGCACCACAGACTAAAACTGTTAAATGTGGTCTATTAAACATTAGGTCTCTCTCTTCTAAGTCCCTGTTAGTAAATGATATAATAATTGATCAACATATTGATTTATTCTGCCTTACAGAAACCTGGTTACAGCAGGATGAATGTTAGTTTAAATGAGTCAACACCCCCGAGTCACACTAACTGTCAGAATGCTCGTAGCACAGGCCGAGGGGGAGGATTAACAGCAATCCTCCACTCCAGCTTATTAATTAATCAAAAACCCAGACAGAGCTTTAATTCATTTGAAAGCTTGACTTTTAGTCTTGTCCATCCAAATTGGAAGTCCCAAAAACCAGTTTTATTTGTTGTTATCTATCGTCCTCCTGGTGGTTACTGTGAGTTTCTCTGTGAATTTTCAGACCTTTTGTCTGACTTAGTGCTTAGTTCAGATCAGATAATTATAGTGGCCGATTTTAACATCCACATAAATGCTGAGAATGACAACCTCAACACTGCATTTAATCTATTATTAGACTCAATTGGCTTTGCTCAAAATGTAAATGAAATGTTTACTCATACTTTAGATCTTGTTTTGACTTATGGTATGGAAATTGAAGACTTAACAGTATTCCCTGAAAACACCCTTCTGTCTCATCATTTCTTAATAACATTTACTTTAATGGACTAGCCAGCAGTGGGGAATAAGTTTCATTATAGTATAAGTCTTTCGGAAAGCGCTGTAACAAGGTTTAAGGATATGATTCCTTCTTTATGTTCTCCAATGCTATATACCAACACAGTGCAGAGTAGCTACCTAAACTCTGTGAGTGAGAGATTCTTTTCAAGTTTTACATCCTCATTGAGCACAACCTTGGATGCTGTAGCTCCTCTGAAAAAGAGAGCCTTAAATCAGAAGTGCCTGACTCCGTGGTATAACTCACAAACTCGTAGCTTAAAGCAGATAACCCGTACGTTGGAGAGGAAATGGCGTCTCACTAATTTAGAAGATCTTCACTTAGCCTGGAAAGAGTCTGTTGCTCTATAAAAAAAGCCCTCCGTAAAGCTAGGACATCTTACTACTCATCACTAATTGAAGAAAATAAGAACCCCAGGTTTCTTTTCAGCACTGTAGCCAGGCTGACAGAGTCAGAGCTCTGTTGAGCCGAATATTCCTTTAACTGTAACTAGTAATGACTTCATGACTTTCTTTAATAAAATTTTAACTATTAGAGAAAAAAATTACTCATAACCATCCCAAGGACATATCGTTATCTTTGGCTGCTTTCAGTAATGCTGGTATTTGGTTAGACTCTCTCTCCGATTGTTCTGAGTTATTTTCATTAGTCACTTTCTCCAAACCATCAACATGTCTATTAGACCCCATTCCTACCAGGCTGCTCAAGGAAGCCCTACCATTAATTAATGCTTCGATCTTAAATATGATCAGTCTATCTTTATTAGTTGGCTCTGTACCACAGGCTTGGAAAGTGAGAGGATGCCTGAGGAGTGGAGATGAAGTGTGCTGGTTCCTATTTTCAAGAACAAGGGTGATGTGCAGAGCTGCAGTAACTATAGAGGCATAAAGCTGATCAGCCACAGCATGAAGTTATGGGAAAGAGTAGTAGAAGCTAGGTTTAGAAAACAGGTGAAGATCTGTGAGCAGCAATATGGTTTCATGCTGAGAAAGAGCACTACAGATGCAATGTTTGCTCTGAGAATACTGTTGGAAAAGTACAGAAAGAGTTACATTGTGTGTTTATGGACTTAGAAAAAGCTTATGATAGGGTGCCAAGAGAAGAGTTGTGGCATTGTATGAGGAAGTCTGGAGTGGCAGAGAAGTATGTTAGGGTAGTGCAGGACATGTACAAGAATAGTGTGACAGCGGTGAGATGCGCAGTCGGAATGACAGACTCATTCAAGGTGGAGGTGGGATTACACCAAGGATCAGCTCTGAGTCCGTTCTTGTTTGCAGTGGTGATGGACAGGTTGACAGATGAGATCAGACAGGAGTCCCCATGGACTATGGTGTTTGCAGATGACATTGTGATCTGTAGTGAAAGTAGAGAGCAAGTTGAGTCTAGTCTGGAGAAGTGGAGATATGCTTTGGAGAGAATGGGAATGAAAGTCAGTAGAAGCAAGACTGAGTACATGTGTGTGAATGAGAGGGAGCCCAGTGGAATAGTGCAGTTACAAGGAGTAGAAGTGGTGAAAGTAAATGAGTTTAAATATTTGGGGTCAAGTGTTCAAAGTAATGGAGAGTGTGGTAGAGAGGTGAAGAAGAGAGTGCAGGCAGGGTGGAGAAAGGTGGCAGGAGTGATTTGTGACCAAAGAATATCAGCAAGAGTGAAGGGGAAAGTTTACAAAACAGTAGTGAGACCAGCTATGTTGTATGGTTTAGAGACAGTGGCACTAACAAAAGACAGGAGGCAGAGCTGGAGGTGGCAGAGCTGAAGATGTTGAGATTCTCTTTGGGAGTGACAAGAATGGACAAGATTAGGAATGAACATATCAGAGGGACAGCTCAGGTGGGACAGTTTGGAGACAAAGTCAGAGAGGCGAGATTGAGATGGTTTGGACATGTGCAGAGGAGGGACCCAGGGTATGTAGGGAGAAGGATGCTGAGGATGGAGCCACCAGGCAGGAGGAGAAGAGGGAGACCAAAGAGGAGGTTCATGGATGTGCTGAGAGAGGACATGCAGGTGGTTGGTGTGACAGAGGAAGATACAGAGGACAGGGTGAGATGGAAACGATTGATCTGCTGTGGCAACCCCTAACGGGAACAGCCGAAAGACAAAGAAGAAGTAATTAAACCATTTCTTAAAAAGCCATCACTTGACCCAGCTATCTCCAACCTTCCTTTTCTTTCAAAAATTGTTGAAAGGGTAGTTGTAAAACAGCTAACTGATCATCTGCAGAGGAATGGTCTATTTGAAGAGTTTCAGTCAGGTTTCAGAATTCATCATAGTACAGAAACAGCATTAGTGAAGGTTACAAATGATCTTCTTATGGCCTCAGACAGTGGACTCATCTCTGTGCTTGTCCTGTTAGACCTCAGTGCTGCTTTTGATACTGTTGACCATAAAATTGTATTACAGAGATTAGATCATGCCATAGGTATTAAAGGCACTGCGCTGTGGTGGTTTGAATCATATTTATCTAATAGATTACAATTTGTTCATGTAAATGGGGAGTCTTCTTCACAGACTAAGGTTAATTATGGAGTTCCACGAGGTTCTGTGCTAGGACCAATTTTATTCACTTTATACATGCTTCCCTTAGGCAGTATTATTAGAAAGCATTGCTTAAGTTTTCATTGTTACACAGATGATACCCAGCTTTATCTATCCATGAAGCCAGAGGACACACACCAATTAGTTAAACTGCAGGAATGTCTTACAGACATAAAGACATGGATGACCTCTAATTTCCTGCTTTTAAATTCAGATAAAACTGAAGTTATTGTACTTGGCCCCACAAATCTTAGAAACATGGTGTCTAACCAGATCCTTACTCTGGATGGCATTACCCTGACCTCTAGTAATACTGTGAGAAATCTTGGAGTCATTTTTGATCATGATATGTCCTTCAATGCGCATATTAAGCAAATATGTAGGACTGCTTTTTTACACTTGCGCAATATCTTTAAAATTAGAACGGTCTTGTCTCAGAGTGATGCTGAAAAACTAATTCATGCATTTATTTCCTCTAGGCTGGACTATTGTAATTCATTATCAGGTTGTCCTAAAAGTTCCCTAAAAAGCCTTCAGTTAATTCAAAATGCTGCAGCTAGAGTACTGACGGGGACTAGAAGGAGAGAGCATATTTCACCCATATTGGCCTCTCTTCATTGGCTTCCTGTTAATTCTAGCATAGAATTTAAAATTCTTCTTACTTATAAGGTTTTGAATAATCAGGTCCCATCTTATCTTAGGGACCTCTTAGTACCATATCACTCCAATAGAGCGCTTCGCTCTGACTGCAGGCTTACTTGTAGTTCCTAGGGTTTTTAAGAGTAGAATGGGAGACAGAGCCTTCAGCTTTCAGGCTCCTCTCCTGTGGAACCAGCTCCCAATTTGGGTCAGGGAGACAGACACCCTCTCTACTTTTAAGATTAGGCTTAAAACTTTCCTTTTTGCTAAAGTTTATAGTTAGGGCTGGATCAGGTGACCCTGAACCATCCCTTAGTTATGCTGCTATACACTTAGACTGCTGGGGGGTTCCCATGATGCAGCGTTTCTCTTTTTGCGCTGTATGCACCACTCTGCATTTAATCATGAGTGATTGATCTCTGCTGTCTTCCACAGCATGTCTTTCCTGATTCTCTCCCCTCAGCCCCGACCAGTCCCAGCAGAAGACTGCCCCTCCCTGAGCCTCGTTCTGCTGGAGCAGGGGTAGGCAACCTGTTCCAGAAAGAGCCATGAGGGTGCAGGTTTTCTTTGCAGCCACTGACTCCACCAGGTGATTGCACTGATTAACTGATTCCATCTGCTCAAAGTGATATTAATCAGTAAAATCACCTGGTGGAGTCAGTGGCTGCAAAGAAAACCTGCACCCTCATGGCTCTTTCTGGAACAGGTTGCCTACCCCTGTGCTGGAGGTTTCTTCCTATTAAAAGGGAGTTTTTCCTTCCCACTGTCGCCAAGTACTTGCTCATAGGGGGTCGTTTTGACCGTTGGGGTTTTTCTGTGTTTATTGTATGGCTTTTGCCTTGCAATATAAAGCGCCTTGGGGCAACTGTTGTGATTTGGCGCTATATAAATAAAATTGATTTGATCTCGACTGCAGTGGTGAGTGTCTTGCCCAGTTTCATGACCTTAGAGAAATGTTAAGAATCAAGCTTCTCACTTCACTTGTCCTTGAGCTTCCATTACTTCTGCAGGTCTCATTATAAAACTTGTAAATGTAGCTCACCTTGCTCTTCCATCTCAAACTGTCACCACATTCAGTCTTTGAATTTGAGGGAAATGGGCATTAAAAGTCCTTGAGTTTGATCTTAAGCAAGGTGTGGGAACCCTGCTCTGAAATCAGAATTAGACTAATATAATTTATGCTACATGGATCAATGGTATGAAATGTGAATTTGAGTTTGTGTTTTCACTGCCAGAGTTCCAGCCAAGCAGTCGTCAGAGGAGGTGTACGATTTAGGGGTTGAAGAGGACAATTGGCCACGGAAGGCAGATGCTGCAATTAACTGAATCACATCTTAATTTCACAAGGCTGAAAGATTGTGAAATTGTTGGACAACTGATTGTCTGGGTATCAAATCTGGGTTTGATTTCGGCTCCATTGCCCTGACAGCCAAGCTTTGGAGGGTGTGGTCGAAGTTACAAGACTGCAGCATTGCTTGGTCCTGTGCATCTGATAACCGGCCAGGTGCACTGTATTATTTTCAAAATCTCAATCTCTGGGGATTGTCAACATTTTATCTATATAAAGATAATGCAATTTTATTTGTGAAAGGATGTGTAGTGTTTTGTTTAGGGGGGGCTGATAAGACTTAGGACAACAAAGTCATAAAAACGTATTGTACATGGGGCTTAAAGTGTCACACATTGCCATGCAAGTAATGCCTTAAATGTTGAAGGCATGGTTTTCCATGAACACCAATATTTTGATTTCTGTTTAATCACCGTTGTAATAATGGTGATTGCAGTTTAGGTAGCATTTTTAAGTAGTATCTTTTTGACCTGTCAACAGAACACTCAGGTCTGTAAATACTTCCTCCCAGATATAGTAACTGCTGGTTGTCTACCCTGAGCATATTGGAGTTGAAAGTCAAAGTACAAAGTACATATTTATTGCTTTGAGTGTTATGTACATTTTGGCTAAACAGGGTAGTAATTGCAGTACTTCTACGCTGAAACCTTTTTGTAAAAATGATCAAAGGACTGAAGGTAATTGGGGAAAACTCAAATTGAAAAGTCATTTAACGCTTGTTGCAAAGCCACCTGACATCTGGAGCAGCTGAACGGCACCATGCTGGGTTTGTTCCACGGTGAAGCCCTCAGCCTTCTGTGATCTTCACTTGTTCATTCTTCAGCCATTTTCCCTTCATTATGTTAAATACATTGTTCACAAAGTGCTGTAATTTCTACACTGTTGGCTCAGTTTGGATGTAAATGTCCATATTAAATTTAAATACACTCTAATTTCTTTTCCCCTTTTCAAGTGCAATATGCTGTCGATGACAAAAGTACTTTTGTGTTACAGTAAACTACTGCAAACTGGATCAAGTAAAAGACTTTTTAAAACATTTAAGCTCTGTTGGCATTCAATTGCGCAAACATTGATTTACAAGAAAAAAATGCTTTAGTTTGATCTGATCGAGACAAACGTTTTTTTGCCCATTAAAAAAAAAAAAGCTTAACGAACTTATCAATATACATTGTCATAGCATACTTTAAACACCCCAGTTAAATGACATTAGCAAAAATGTTTAGCTCTGTGCTCCTTTTCTTTGACCTGTGACAATGGCACCAAGTTATTTTTCTTCCTCCTGTTTTTTAGAGAACTTTTCCACATCACTTCCACTCAGCAGAGTGGTTAATGTTGAAATGACTTATTTTACACATTTAAAATCTCAGTTTCAACTGGGCCTTTAATCATGATTTTGTGCTTTGCACATTGTTGCTATATTGTCTCACCTTTTTTTACTGATGTCCGAAATCAGTGCGTGCGTGCACCTTCAGTCGAGCCACAACTGACCGAAACACGGTTGTCTTTTTAAAGTGCTGATTTACAGTATAAAATGAGATCAAACCAAATGTGTTCTCCCTCAGCTTCAAATTCTTCCCCATTTAGTAATGATCTATATTTTGTTTTTAGAGGCCTGTTACAAAACCTGTAAACCCTCATTTGTGAATCTGTGATTGTTTACTATATGAATAAATGAATATCACCACAGATATGGAGCTGCCCTTTAATTTTCTATTAAATACAGCTGGATGATAGTTATATAAGCATGTAATGCATTTCCCAATACTTCAACATTTCCCTGAGCTGTATTAAAACCCCTTAAATTAAACTGAAATGTGGCTTTTGAATAAGGATGCTGCAATCAGCTCCTTTTTAAAATAAAGGAAATGCAATTTTAATAGTGTAATCTATGACTCAGTATATTGACAAGGACAATTTAACAGCAGTATTATAAAATAATGGATAATCTATTAACCAGTCATACTTAGACTGAATTCAAATAGTTATTTCATTTGGGCAGCACAGTGGTTTCATGATTAGTGCTATTGCTTCATGGTGAAAGAAGTCATGAGGTCAGTTATCCTTTGGCCTCTGTGGAGGTTGCATGTTCTCCCCATGATTACAGTGGGTTCCTTGACATGAATGACTAACAGGACACACATTTACATTTCTGGTCCACAGAGAATTTGTCTGATAAAATGCAGCAAAGATTCAGTCAAAGACAGAATGGCTTCTGAGGTTTAAACCTGTGCAACGCAAAACAAAGACACTCACGCCAGAAAAATTAAGGGAGGATCAATCAAGGCATTTGCAACCTTTTACAGTGAAGAAAAACAAATGCAACACTTGTTTTTGCCCCATTTTTCATGAACTAAACTCAGACATTCTATATACACAAAAGACCCATTTTTCAAATTTTCACAAGTCTCTAAATCTGTTAGTGAGCACTTCTTTGCTGAGAATCCATCCCACCTCACAGGTGTGGCATATCAAGATGCTGATTAGACAGCATGATAATTGCACAGGTGTGTCTTAGGCTGGCCACAATAAAAGGCCACACTGAAATGTTCAGTTTTAATCAAAGCACAATGCTACAGATGTCAGGTTTTGAGGGATTGTGCAATTGGCATGCTGACTGCAGAATGTCCAGAGGTGTTGCCTGTGAACTGAAAGTTCATTTTTCTTCCAAAGCCATCTACAAAGGTGTCTCAGAATTTGGCAATACATCCAACTGGCCTGAGAACCGCAGTCCATGTGCACCAGCCCAGGTCCTCCACATCCAGCATGTTCATCGCAGTTAGTCACTGTAACAGACTTGAGTGGACAAATGCTCACATTTGATGGCATCTGGCTCCTGATCAACTATGTGAAGATGTGTTGCACTGTGTGAGGCAAATAGTGACACCAGATACTGACTGGTTTTCTGACTCCCCCCCCACAATAAAGCAAAACAAATTCAGACTGGCCTTTTATTTTGGCCAGCCTAAGGCACACCTGTACAATAATCATGCTGTCTGGCTGGCTTGTTGATAGGCCACACCTCAGCAAAGGAGAAGCGCTCACTAACATTCAGCTTTGTGGACAATATTTGAGAGAAATGGGTCTTGTGTATACAGAAAATGTTTTAGATCTTTGAGTTCAGCTCATGAAAAATGGGAGCAAAAGTAAGTGTTGCATTTGTATTTGTTCAGTATATTTCAAAGAGGAAAAGCCACTCTTCTAGGTGGAGGAGGGCAAATCCCTGAACATTTGCTTTCCACTGCTAAAGCATAAGATGTACACAGTACTAGACTGTTTATAACATTTATTTCATCTAAAGTGTCAAAATAAAATAAAAACCACAAAGGTAATCTGGATCCTTTGGAATATAACCAAAGTGTAAAACTGTCTCAACCAGAACTTCTAAAGGGATGGCAAGAGTTTCCAACTGTACACCATTAATGAAATTTTTTTAACTTGACTGAAGTTCACATTCTACAATTACAAACCACAGAGCTCACTGGTTACCGACTGTGGAGTTTAGCAGCCCCGATTTCACATCAGACTTCAATGCCTTTGAGAGGTCTCGCTGTAAAGAAAAATATAAACTGTTAGTGCTCATACATCCATAACCTTAAGATGCTTTTCCACTTGGTAAAGGCCGTGTTTATAGAATACAAGACATGTGACATACAACCATGAGTTTTCTCGTGTATAAATTTTGTTCAAGTTTTCCTTCTCGTTGTTAAGGCTTAAACCTAAGTTGTGTGTTGCGCCTTATGTTGTGGTTTGGTGCTATAAAAATCAATTTAATTCTTTATGTACAAATTCTGGATCCATCTGGCCCCACATTTCACATACAGCCTTTACAGTAATGTGCAAAATAAACCCAAAACTAACAGACATCTTCAAATGTGTACGTACGTACACACACACACCATGAACCAGGCATGTAAAGCTGAATCAAAATGACATATTGATAGACCGAGTTGAGTGGATTATGTGCTGGAATTGCATGATTCTGTAGAATAACTTCATCATATAAAACTTTAGGGCTTTGAAATTTTCAGCAATAAAAAGGAGTACACATATATAAATAAAACCAGAGCCATACTTACTGCAAATTCTGAATAGGAGCCAGCAACAGAATTAAAGGTGAAGGTTTCATCATGAGCACCCCGAGACTTTAGTGTGCCACTTGGAATGTTTTTAAGACGAGGGATGTTTTCTTTATTTCGGCCGAGTGCACTCTGTGTCTTTACCCCAGGGGTTTGACTCTGCAACAACAACACAAAACAAACAAAACTAACTAGAGTTCCATATTTCAGACAACACATTATCCACAGTGGTGGGGCAACTATAAAATGTCCCAATTTATAAAAAGGGACAAGGGCCAGAAGTGTCTTCTTTTAAAGCAACGAGACTCGTCCACATTTTTTCCTCGTAAAGGGGTGGTGGCGAAGTGGTTAGTGAGCTTGGTTTCAGTGCAGAAGGTTCCCGGTTCAAATCCCACCCCTGCCACATTTCTCCATGTGAAGTGGAGATGCGTCAGGAAGGGCATCCGGCGTAAAAACCTGTGCCAATTCAACATGCAGATCCACCTTGGATTTGCTGTGGTGACCCCGAATGCAAACAAGGGAGCAGCCGAAGGGAGTTACTAAAGAGGAAATGCCCAATCGGAATTTTATTGGCAAACCACAGTCAGCATACCTTACTTCCAGAAGGAGGCAGTTTCAGGAGCGGAGATGGACAGATGGTTCCACAGAGACCTGAAGTAAGGAAGCTGCTTGGAGTGGAGATGGTCGCACTATTGAGCTAAGTAGATACGAGAATCAGGAGCAGGATGATGAGTCACAACACCCACGATTGAAACACACAAATAGTGTTAAACTTACAAAACTGTACCTTTCTGGCCTTCCCTGGTACGACAGTACCTCCTACCTTCCTTTTTGATGGTGTTTTAAGGACGGTTCCATACAACATGTCCTCCTGAGTCTGCTTAATTTTTTTCATTTGCTAATGGTGGGGAGGAAGAAAAAGTAACTGTGGTGAAGACACCATACAAAACAGATTACTTCCCATTTAGTTAAACCAATTGCATACCCTTTCCATTTTCTCCTTCTCTTTCTCTGTGTGGTGAAGATCCCATTGCTGCTGTACATACTCCAGAAATTTCTGGCCTTTAACAAAGAACTCCTTGCCATTCTCTTGCTCCCAAATATCAATTTGAAACATAAGGCTCTTCTCCAGCTGAAAAGTAAGACCAACAATGAAAACAAAGACTTTACTTCTACAGACATCAGTTCAACTTGCTTACAATTTTTCAATGACAGATTAGACTGATTGATATTTGTGCTAAATAAAATCTCCTTAAGCTACCAGGTAGCATCCAAATTTACAAACAGACCTTACATCATAGGAAACAAGCCAAACTCAATGAGTGGCATGGAGTGTGGGGGGGATTATTAAAAAAGAGAAAGAAAAAAAAAGACAGGTATCAAATCCAAATAAACCCTAGCATTCAGCAAACCATGGTCCTGAAACTTGACTCAAAGCCCTACTTGTGTTCCAATTTGTCCCCCATGTCCTAAACACTAGTATTACAACCACAGATGTCACCTTATCACATCTAAATTCCACTTCACATATTGTAAATAAGGTGCTCCTTTTTTAATCCAATTCCAATCATGTTTATTTACAGTGAGGAAAATAAGTATTTGAACACCCTGCAGTTTTGCAATTTCTCCCACTTAGAAATCATGGAGGGGTCTGAAATTTTCATCAGGTGTCCCCTATTTAAGGATGAAGCCAGCACCTGTTGAACGTGCTTTTCTCTTTGAAAGCCTGAGGAAAATGGGACGTTCAAGACATTGTTCAGAAGAACAGCGTAGTTTGATTAAAAAGTTGATTGGAGAGGGGAAAACTTACGCAGGTGCAAAAAATTATAGGCTGTTCATCTACAATGATCTCCAATGCTTTAAAATAAACAAAAAAGCCAGAGACGTGTGGAAGAAAACGGAAAACCACCATCAAAATGGATAAAAGAATAACCAGAATGGCAAAGGCTCACCCATTGAGCAGCTCCAGGATGATCAAAGACAGTCTGGAGTTACCTGTAAGTGCTGTGACAGTTAGAAGACGCCTGTGTGAAGCTAATTTATTTGCAAGAATCCCCCGCAAAGTCCCTCTGTTAAATAAAAGATGTGCAGAAGAGGTTACAATTTGCCAAAGAACACATCAACTGGCCTAAAGAGAAATGGAGGAATATTTTGTGGACTGATGAGTAAAATTGTTCTTTTTGGGTCCAAGGGTGCAGACAGTTTGAGAGACGACCCCCAAACTCTGAATTCAAGCCACAGTTCACAGTGAAGCATGGTGGTACAAGCATCATGATATGGGCATGTTTCTCCTACTATGGTGTTGGGCTTATGTATTGCATACCAGGTATCATGGATCAGTTTGGATATGTCAAAAATACTTGAAGAGGTCATGTTGACTTATGCTGAAGAGGACATGTCCTTGAAATGGGTGTTTCAACAAGACAATGACCCCAAGCACACTAGTAACTGAGCAAAATCTTGGTTCCAAACCAACAAAATTAATTTTTTGGAGTGGCCTGCCCAATCCCCGGACCAGAATCCAATTGAGAACTTGAGGGGTGACATCAAAAAAAGCTGTTTCTGAACCAAAACCAAGAAATGTGAATGAACTGTGGAATGTTGTTAAAGAATGGAATGGAATAACAGAGTAGCAAGAGTGGAATAACAGCTGAAAGGTGCCACAAGTTGGTTGACTCGCAGATGTAAAGAAATTATGAAAAACTGGTTACACAACTAAATACTAGTTTAGTGATTCACAGGATTGCTAAAAAAGCAGATTGAACATAATAGTTTTGAGTTTGTAGCATCAACAGCAGATGCTACTATTATTGTGAACACCCCCTTTTCTATTTTTTTTTTTTTACTAATAGCCCAATTTCATAGCCTTAAGAGTGTTCATATCATGAATGCTTGGTCTTCTTGGATTTGAGAGACTCTGCTGGTACCTTGTTTCCCATGTAACAATAAGAAATATACTCAAAACCTGGATTAATCTATTTGGTCACATAGAACTACTATTATTCTGAACACTACTGTATGTTACGGCTGCAAGTAATATTTGAACACTTACCAACCAGCAAGAATTCTGGCTCTCACAGACCTGTTAATTTTTCTTTAAGAAGCCCTCTTATTCTGCACTCTTTACCTGTATTAATTGCACCTGTTTGAACTTGTTACCTGTATAAAAAGACACCTGTTCACACAATCAATCACACTCCAACCTGTCCACCATGGCCAAGACCAAAGAGCTGTCTAAGGACACCAGGGACAAAACTGTAGACCTGCACAAGGCTGGGATGGACTACAGGACAACAGGCAAGCAGCTTGGTAGAAGACAACAACTGTTATGTTTATTAGAAAGTGGAAGAAACACAAGATGACTGTCAATCTCCCTCGGTCTGGGATTCCATGCAAGATCTCACTCTGTGGGGTAAGGATGATTCTGAGAAAGCTCATAACTACACAGGAGGACCTGGTCAATGACCTGAAGAGAGCTGGGACCACAGTCACAAAGATTACATTCGTAACATGATGCTGTCATGGTTTAAAATCCTACAGGGCAGCAAGGTCCCCCTGCTCAAGCCAGCACATGTCCAGGCCTGTTTGAAGTTCACCAGTGACCATCTGGATGATCCAGAGGTGGCATGGTTGAAGGTCATGTGGTCAGATGAGACCAGAATGGAGCTTTTTGGAATCAACTCCACTTACCATGTTTAGAGGATGAGAACAACCCCAAGAACACCATCCAAACCGTGAAGCATTGGGGGCGGAAACATCATAATCTGGGGGTGCTCTTCTGCAAAGGGGACAGGACAACTGCACCGTATTGAAGGGAGGATGAATGGGGTCATGTATTGCAAGATTTTGGCAAACAACCTCCTTCCCTCAGTAAGGGCATTGAAGATGGGTCATGACTGGGTCTTCCAGCATGACAATGACCCCAAACACACAGCCAGGGCAACTGAGGAGGGGCACGTAAGAAGCATTTCAAGGTCCTGGAGTGGCCTGGCCAGTCTCCAGACCTGAACTCAGTAAGAAATCTTTGGAGGGAGCTGAAACTCAAAACTTGAAAGACCTGGAGAAGATCTGTATGGAGGAGTGGACCAAAATCCCTGCTGCAGTGTGTGCAAACCTGGTGAAAAACTACAGGAAACGTTTGACCTCTGTAATTGCACACAAAGGCTACTGTACCAAATATTAACACTGATTTTCACAGGTTTTCAAATACTTATTTGCAGCAGTAACATACAAATAAATTATATATTTAAAAAAAAAAAAAAACACATTGTGATTTCCGGATAGTTCTTTTTAGATTATGTCTCACAGTGGACATGCACCTAAGATGAAAATTTCAGACCCCTCCATGATTTCTAAGTGGGAGAACTTGCAAAATCGCAGGGTGTGCAAATACTTATTTTCCTCACTGTATGCATATATACTTTATATTGTATATATTCTATTTCTACCTCTTATTTTATTGTATTGCTACAAGTATTATTGCTTATCCTTGCACACGTTTGATGCAAATTTTCCTCTACTCGCACCCATCTTGTGTGTTTTTCTTAAGAGCTGACATAACTTCTGAATTTCTCCACAGATCAATAAAATCTTATCTTACATGTGTTGACGGTGCATACAAAACAATAGCCATTAGGCTCAACTGCTAGCATAAGTAGTCTTGCCTCTTTCTTTACAGGTAATTAAGCAACACTCCCACAGTGTGCATTTTAGGTTTGAGCACGTCTGATTATTTGTTTCGATGCACCTAACGTGCATGGAGTCTGTCTGTGTCAACCATTGCAACTTGCCACATTTCTAAAGGGATGGCTATACTCTCCATAGCTTATCTGGTCTGACTAAATCAGGGCCAGATGAAAAATGTGCAGAGGTTTGGGTCCTGAGGACCAGGATTAGGGAACACTGATCATCATGCCCATCCCAACATTCCAGAAGAGTCACTGCTGACATTTTGTTCAAGAGTAAGATCATGCTTCTCTCAATTTTTTTTTTTTTTTTTTTGCCATTCTTAAGTTTGCAAGATATGGCATGCCATTTTTAAAATTCATTCTCCCTCTCTCTCTCTCACACACACACGAAGGCTGTACAACTCAAGCGTCTCACATCCATCTTGTGCTACCTGCTAGTTAAATCTAACATACATGTTAACAGATTTTTTTTTTCCTTGCATTAGTTTAAATGAAATTAATGTAACTGAAATAACAATTTGTCTGTAGCCTGAATCACCAACAGAAGGTTCAATTTGTTCTTCTGAAAACGAGTAGCTGATAATTGCTCCCTGCAACTGTCTTCTATATGAATCTCCTGCAGAAATATCCTAAATAAATTTAACTCTAAACATCAACTTACCTTCGACAGACTTTTTTGGAGTTCACTTCTTTGCTTCTGTTCTTTCAAAAGGTTCCCACCTCTGTTGTTGAAACGAGAGGGGTCACTAGCTTTTTTCTAAAAAGGGAAACGTATATTTAGACATGATGCACAACTTTAAACAGTGTGGTAGGTTCAACGGCATCGACTAGTTTCAAAAGTAAGAGCAGTTTTTGTTTCTCAAACATGAGGAAAATGCTTACATCAAGCTCCAAGTACAAGGCCCAGTTCTCTGCCCATTTTGAGACTCCCTCAAAAAGTTCTCTGTGTTCCTCGTAGTATTTCTTCAAAGTTAACACCTCAGCCTCGTGCAGGCTGAGCAGCTCTTCATTGAAATTATCTGTGAGAAGAAACAGGTGTTGACACGTACTCTGTTAAACAGACCTTTGTTACAAGACAAACCCACTCGCTGTTTGGTTGTAAGAAGTGATTAGGTGCATTCTATAGTAGTTTGTCTGATTGTACCTCTTATCCTTATAGCTGCTCACATTAGGGGGTGCCACAGCAGATTCATCATTTCCCTCTTACCCGGCCCCCTTATCCTCTGTCACACCAACCACCTGCATGTCCTCCATCAGCACATCCATAAACCTCCTCTTTGGCCTCCCTATTCTCCTCCTGCCTGGTGGCTCCATCCTCAGCATCCTTCTCCCTATACATCCTGGGTCCCTCCTCTGCACATGTCTGAAACCATCTCAATCTCACCTTTCTTGACTGTCCCACCAATATACTCCTTCCTAACCCTATCCATTGTCATCACTCCCAAAGACAATCAACATCTTCGGTTCTACAACCTCCAGCTCTGCCTCCTGTCTTGTTAGTGCCACAGTCTCCAATACAACATAGCTCGTCTCAGTATTTGTTTAGTAACCCATTATTCTTTAAAAATTCACACCAGAGAAGAAGTATTGTACCCAAACTTTTTTCCGCAGATGCAAGAATTGTTAGTTGCGTTAGCTTGCTCAATGGAACAAATTAGAAGAATCAAATGGCAGTGAAGAGAGGGTAAGAGATTGTAAGACATGGGCTGCAAAAATTAAGAACAGACAAGCAACTAGTATGATTAGGAAAGATCATTGTAATTATGAATGCAGGAAAAGAAATTGTTCAAAGGGAGCATTAGTCTGGAGATACTATAGATGAAGGTAATGAATGCCAGAAAAGCTTGAGAAAGGAATGTAGCCATCACAAGGATACCAGAAACAAACACAAATGTTAAGGATAGCAGGAAGAAAATGGACAAAAATGTGTAAAAAAAAAAAAAAAAAAAAAAAAAAAATCATCTTCTGGAGATGTGGGGTGCAAGTAGTAGAAAAATCTCCATGTGTACAGATTGGACAGAATATATATATATATATAAATTGACTAGTGTCTGATTTTATCAACCTGCAGTTAAATAAGATCTTTAAGCGTCTGAAGAATTTACAAGGCAAGGAACTGTACAAGTTAGTATGCATCTTCCATGATATGACTCCTGACTTACAAACATGAAGCTAAATATTTAGCTAAATGAGCACCTTCATAAAATGGCTAATTCTTCCTCCATGAAAGAGTACTAAACAGTCTAATGACAGACATTTATCATGTAAGGGCATGTTTAATCAAATTTGCAATTCATGGATGTTTTGTATTAGAGTTAGACTGTAACCTGTGGTCTTTTGATGTTACATTCAATTGCAATTTCAGGGGTGCTTCTAAAATATTAAAAATAATAATTTAAAAATGGCTGTTTGTGCAAAAAAAAAAAAAAAGTTGGTGGGGGGCACTCTGGGGTCTTGTCTGGGGAGTCATTCAGTGTAGAACCACCACTGTATTAGGGCATCTGGTGTAAAACGTCGGCCCAATCAACAGGCAAATCTGCAAGAGATTTAAGCCCCTCCCCAATTTCAAGAACCATGCAGATAAGTCAACATGCTTTTCTGACTTCGGTCATTAGCTCATTCAAAAGATACTTTAAAATAAAACAAATCTGAACCCAATCTGAATTGCTAGTTGTAAAGTTGATTCAAGATAAAACATTCAACTTCGTTTCGATACATTTTTAAGTTGACTCAACTTTGTTTTTTAAATGAATTGGATACAACAAAAAAAAGTGAAGCAGAGACCAACAGCCTTTTTATTTGCTAGGAAAAAAACTGCAGGAAATTTTTCAGATGTTTACAAGAAGACCGATGCTGAAAGCACAAAGGTCATTAAAACGTATGGAAAATGATTCAGTGCAAGAGGTCCAGAGCAAGGAGGCACAGAGTCAGCATAAAGAAGTGGCAGATGCAGGACCCTTAGAAGTACGCACACATGATGATGCTAGACCTACTGCCTACCCCTCTATATAGACAAAAGAACCATATGAACAGGTCAGAATTAAAAATGAATGGTTGTATGCTCAGAATGGAAAGCCTGACTACCTTATGCCATGATCAGCTGGTCCCGATTTGCTTGGATACATTTTTTGGATCTGGTCACTACGTATTTAGGTTTAATTGCGGATGCGGAGCGCTCCTTCAAAGCCCATATTAGACATTTGATTTCTAAACTGAGGGTGAAGCATGGGCTCTTCTATAGAAACAAGACCCGTTTCTCCCTATAAACATTTGATACATGCTACTTTCATGCCTGTATTAGACTATGGTGACGTTGTGTATTTATGTGCTTCCAGCATGTGTTTGCAGTCCTTGTTTCCAGTGTATCAGATTTATCACTGGTAGTAGGCGCCTTAACCATCACTGTGAGCTTTATACCAAGGCTTGCATGTCCTCTTTGGAAGCAAGGCGGCTCACGCACTGGATGACTTTGGTATACAACCCCTGGCAAAAATTATGGAATCACCGGCCTCAGAGGATGTTCATTCAGTTTAATTTTGTAGAAAAAAAGCAGATCACAGACATGACACAAAGCTAAAGTCATTTCAAATGGCAACTTTCTGGCTTTAAGGACCACTATAAGAAATCACGAAAAAAAGATTGTGGCAGTCAGTAACGGTTACTTTTTTAGACCAAGCAGAGGAAAAAAATATGGAATCACCCTGTAAATTTTCATCCCCCAAATTAACACCTGCATCAAATCAGATCTGCTCATTGACCCTATGCCATGACATTGACCCTATGTGTCTTTTTGCAAGGAATGTTTTTGCAGTTTTTGCTCTATGGCAAGATGCATTATCTTGAAAAATGATATCATCCCCAAACATCCTTTCAATTGTCCAAAATATCAACATAAAATTGTGCATTTATTGATGATGTAATGACAGCCATCTCCCCAGTGCCTTTACCTGACATGCAGCCCCATATCAATGACTGTGGAAATTTGCATGTTCTCTTCAGGCAGTCATCTTTATAAATCTCATTGGAAAGGCACCAAACAAAAGTTCCAGCATCATCACCTTGCCCAATGCAGATTCGAGATTCATCACTGAATATGACTTTCATCCAGTCATCCACAGTCCACAATTGCTTTTCCTTAGCCCATTGTAACCTTGTTTTTTTCTGTTTAGGTGTTAATGATGCCTTTCGTTTAGCTTTTCTGTATGTAAATCCCATTTCCTTTAGGCGGTTTCTTACAGTTTGGTCACAGACGTTGACTCCAGTTTCCTCCCATTCGTTCCTCATTTGTTTTGTTGTACATTTTTCGATTTTTGAGACATATTGCTTTAGGTTTTCTGTCTTGACGCTTTGATGTCTTCCTTGGTCTACCAGTATGTTTGCCTTTAACAACCTTCCCATGTTTGTATTTGGTCCAGAGTTTAGACACAGCTGACTGAACAACCAACATCTTTTGCAACATTGCGTGATGATTTACTCTTAAGAGTTTGATAATCCTCTCCTTTGTTTCAATTGACATCTCTCGTGTTGGAGCCATGATTCATGTCAGTCCACTTGGTGCAACAGCTCTCCAAGGTGCGTTCACTCCTTTTTAGATGCAGACTAACGAGCCGATCTGATATGATGCAGGTGTTAGTTTTGGGGATGAAAATTTACAGGGTGATTCCATAATTTTCCTCAGAATTGAGTGATTCCATATTTTTTTCCTCCGCTTGGTCTAAAAAAAGTAACCGTTACTGACTGCCACAATCTTTTTTTCTTGATTTCTTAGTGTTTCTTAAAGTCAGAAAGTTGCCATTTGAAATGACTTTAGTTTTGTGTCATGTCTGTGATCTGCTTTTTTTCTACAAAATTAAACAACTGAATGAACATCCTCCGAGGCCGGTGATTACATAATTTTTGCCAGGGGTTGTATAAGGCACTTGTTGGGCTGGTTTCTACTCATCTGCAGAGAACTGTAAGCTGCTATGTCTTATGTTCAAACAACACTTTCTGTTCTCCATGTTGAAACTGAAAAGAGAAAGAAAGCTTTTAGTTTTGCCTCCTTTTCTTGGAATCCCCTCCAAATGGAATTGAAACTGCCTGGGCTGGTTTCACTGACAAGCCTTCCAATCGATATTAGAAAACCGACAACGGAAATCTTTTGGACAATGTGTAGGTCTTAAATCCTGTTTTAGACTATGAGCTTTACTGTGCTAGAGCTTGCATTATTTAAAATAACTGTCCACTGGTTAGCTCCTTGTGTTTGTATCGTTTAATTTTCGTTTTGCCTCTTGACCATATCCCCCTGAGAAAGAGGGTCTTGATCTCAGTGGGTTTTCTTATCTGGTTAAATAAATGAAATGATGTGAAGGACCTCAGTGTCAAACTATTTTGTTTTGATGGGGAGGAAAATCAATCATTTTGTGCACTGAAGGAAACCTTTTCAGAGATTCAGTTTATAATAATCTCAAGTGCTGAATGAAGAAAGAATTGTTAACTGTTTAAGTGCTAAATTAGGCAGTTACTGAAATTAAAACAAAAGTTGGATTGTTTTTTTTTTAACATTAAAATATTTCAAGTCATGAAGGTCAAGGGTTTTGAATCTATTTTGTCCATACACGTACTAAAATATTGAGATCTTAATTTTTTTTAAAGGATTACCAAGAAGAGATGAATATAACATGATATAGATTTTGATGGTACCTGCAAGAAATTGCTACTACTTTCACCCCTGCACATAACTGAAAGAGCACATCCCCACAGTGAAACATGGCAGTGGGAGTATTATGCTTTGGAGACGCTTCAGTGCATCTGGAACTGGGAATCTCCTCAAGGTGTAAGGAATCATGAAGGAGGAAGGATGTGTTAAGATTCTGAAAGAAAACATCAAGCAGTCAGCAGCAAAACTGGGTCTGGGTCCTCGCTTTGTCTTCCAACAAGACAATGACCCAAAATATGTGTCACTGGTTAAGAACTACCTCTAGAAGACCAAAGTAAATGCAATAGACTCGTTTGAAATTTGAGGAAAAGCATAAAATTTGTGCATTGTGTGTTGGGGGGGGGGGGGGGGGCAGCTAATAATTTTGTACACATCTGAATATACACAGAAAATGTAAGGAACAATCATGTGCATAGCAAGTCATCAGATGGACATTATATTGGTTAAACTATTTATTCAGAGCAATGTTACAAGTGGACAATAGCACACATGCAGCCAGCTGGGATGGAAAAATTACCTTAAAAAGCCGAAGGTTTGGGGCTGCTAAGCCCCCCTCCGAAGCTTCTGCATTATGGGTTTATAAAGTGCCTTCTTTGTCAGTCTAAATATACTAAAACCTGAAGTTCAAATGGAAGAACAGCACATGTCTGCATTTCAAGATGTGAGGAAGGTGTCTCAAAGACCTCCAACAGGTCAAAGCTGCAGAGGACACCATCTGGTTAAATGTCCTGAGGGTCCAGCTCACCTGTCGTCCCTGCAAACTCACACCTGCTGCTACGCTTCTAAATAAAATAAAGGCTCCTTAAACAACTATTTTATTCTTTGAAAAAACAGTTTGTCTCCCTATAATACTCGCGCCTTAAGCACTCGCCGCGCTGAGTTCTCCCCCATGGAACAGAGGATGTCTCATTTTGGGAAAAGAAAGTTTTGGTCGGTTGTAGTTTGTAGGTGACGGAAAGTTGATGGGACAAATATTTTTGGAGAAATTAGCAATTTTAGCTAACCAATAAACAATGGATGCTGTGCTGCAATGCACCATGGGAGTTTGGGGTTTTAAATGTTATTGTGGTTTATGTTCTTGTAGCTCAATTGGTTTTATCAGTTTAGATAAGTCTCATGTTGCAATTAACATGAGTGACTAAAGTTTCATGTTGGTATCATGAATGAAATGTTTGGTGTGTGGTTTTAATGCTTTCAGCCACCGTCTGATTTTCAAATTAAAACCACCTGCTTACAACAGCTGTGCATGCAACTTCGATCAGGGACATACAGAGCACAGCTGATATTTGCAGTTTGGCATGCTTATGTATTTTGTGTCAAGGATGAACGGCGCCTAAAAGGAACACTGATAGGACTAATACAGTAGTTTTGGAAAAGCTACAAATATTAGCCAACATTGTTAATTACATTTTTGGACTCGCATGCCTTTCCAGCAGGAGGTAGTAAATCATCATTATATTAAAAGCGTGAGTGTAAGTGCATACAATTGTAAATATGTTGAAAATACATGGATGACAAGAAAGTGAAAATACTTAATTTGTGGTCCATTTAAAAATCAAATGGCAAAATAGAAGTAATAAAAAATAGTGTACATGATAATCTAAATTTATAAATACATTAAGACAGTAAATTAACAGGAAATAAAAAGGGTCAAGTTCCTCTTGACTTGTTGAGGTCTAAAGTCTAAGGTTCTAAAAACATTCTGGGCACACATGCCATTCCAACTGTTTGCTTAATTTATTACCACCCTTGAAAAAATGTCAGCTACACATTTTATCAACACTACCCAATCTAGAGCCCGTGGCAATGTGCTATTTGTACTTTAACAGTCTGTTATTGACATACAGATGTTGACAGAAGTACTAAGCCACTTCAATGAATATGGCACGGACATGTAATTCATGTGAGCCATTATGATGCTCCGGGCCTTTGCTTGAGAAGTTCTCCAACTGGACCTCTGAATTTCAATAAGCGAGCTCAGCATCACCAGTACACATGTGCGGCATGTGCTTCTGGTCGGCGGCTATCGGGATAAACAAAGCCATGTGTGTGCAAGACAGCGCAGTCCAATGTACTGGAAAACATTTATTATGCTTACTTTTGATGAGAAATGCCATTTACCGCAAGCAGTAGTGAGCGATATTACATTGATGTCAAGCACGTGCATTTGTTTGTCCCGATGCCTTCCCATCAGCCCCCGAAATGCTAAAAACACTTATTGAATGCCCCTGCTTTAGATGATGGTGGATGGAGTTTCCACTCTTCAGTGGAGTTCATGCTCTGAGTAAACGCACCCATATATTAGTCCTGCCTTGTGACACACGCAGTGTCAATTGACTATCGATTATGCCAACATGTCTCCCAAAACCTACAGTGCTGCTTAAATAGATACATGCCATGGGCACTAACACATACCGGCTTTTGAACTTTGAGGTGGTAATCTGGATGGTGTTTTTCCTTTTTTGTCCGGAGGACACGACGTCCATGATTTCCAAAAACAATTTGAAATGTGAACTCGTCAGACCACAGCACACTTTCCCACTTTGTGTCTGTCCATTTCAAATGAGTTCAGGCCCAGAGAAGGCGGCGTTTCTGGATGATGATGTATGGCTTTCGCTTTACATGGTAGAGTTTTAACTTGCACTCATAGATGTAGCGACAAACTGTTAACTGACAATAGTTTTCTGAAGTGTTCCTGAGCCCACGCGGTAAGATTCTTTACACAATGATGTCGGTTTTTAATGCAGTGCCACCTGAGGGATTGAAGGTCACGGGGATTTAATGTTGGTTTTCGGCCTTGCCGCTTATGTGTAGAAAGTTCTCCGGATTCTCTGAATCTTCTGATTATATTATGGACTGTAGATGATGGAATCCCTAAATTCCTTGCAATTGAATGTTGAGATACATTGTTCTTAAACTGTTGGCCTATTTTTCACGCAGTTGTTCACAAAGTGGTGATCCTCACCCCACCTTTGCTTGGGAACGGCTGAGTCTTTTGGGGATGCTCCTTTTATACCCAATCATGACACTCAATTAGTGTCCTCAGTTCCCAAATGCTTAATGAGTGTTGTTAGAAGGAAAGGTGATGTAACACAGTGGTAAACATACCACTGTCCCAACTTTTTTGAAACATATTGCAGGCATCCATTTCAAAATGAGCAAATATTTGCACAAAAACAATAAAAAAAAATCAGTTTGAACATTACGTGTAAATATCTTGTCTTTGTGGTGTATTCAATTGAATATAAGTTGAAAAGGATTTGCAAATCATTGTATTCTGTTTTTATTTACATTTCACACAACATCCCAACTTCATTGGAATTGGGGTTGTATAATTTGTGAAAAGAAGGAAAGATCTTAGGGTCAGGATCTCAAGACAGACAACAGTTACTCACCATCATAATATGCAGCAAAGGATTGGCACTGCTCTGGGCTGTAGAAGCATCTCTCCCAGAAAAGAGCAATTTCAGCTCTGATGGCCACAGTGATACTTTCCATACTTTTCATTTTCAGCACCTCCAGACGCTGGACCTCAGCCTTGAGCTGGATACACAGAACAAACTTCTTACGAAGAAGTTTAATTTCAGCAAAAATAAACGAGTGATAATAGTTGTTGATTTCTTACCGCATCAATGTTCTTTTTCTTTGAATTGACCATATGCTCAGCAAGGGCTTCCCTTTCCTCTGTAGGAATTTGAAGTCTTTCCCATAGCTCTTTGATTTTAGTTCGGAATTCTGAACAACAGCGCTCATTCTCAGCCTTATGATGTTCCAGCTGGCAAACAGATAGTGATGGTCGTATGCAGTGTTAAAGCAAAAAAGGTAAACATGGCCTAGAAACAAATATTCTTAATTCTGCATGTTATTTTCACACTTGCGCGAATGTTCTGCCTCAGATTTAAAGAATACCGCCGATTATCGATCAACTTTGATGTTCTCACATACAAGAGCCGATAGAAATCTGAGTGGTATGCCAAGTGACCAATTTCTGCACTACGCACTCCTTACTTTGAAATCCGAGACGCGTTTCGGTTTATTGACTCGGTAGCACAACCGGGCACGCCATCTGTGCCGTCTTAGCAACATGCATAGCAATGCCAGCTTGCATGACAATAAGCTAGGGGGATTGTTTAAGTAGCAGACAGTTAATTAGAAGCAGGGTTTTTACATTTTAGCCACAGTTTGTTTTTAAAAATGTCTGAGCAATGTGAGGCAGTGGGTTTTACCAACACAGTGAGAAAGAAAATTAAATTGGGGAGAGAAATAATCAGCAGCATGGCCCCTCCTGGGGCACCCATTCACATGACAAATGATACAAAATACAAATTACTTTCATAAATACTTGGCGTGTCTATGAAGTAGGAATAAATATCAGGATATTGAACATCTGGCCATTGTGTGGGATCATTTTTCCATCATCCAGCTTCGAGTCCTGCTGGTGCTAATTTGGTTTTATGCCACTCCCAGGCATTATCCAAGCCCTCCGAGTAGTTGAAGGCCACCACAGTAAGGCCCCAACAACAGAAATATAACTACATCCAAAGAAATAATTACTTAAATCTGGAATTCAAGAGCACAAATGCATCTCCATGGTAAATCACGTCGACAGCCATGTATCGTCACGCCGGTGACTAATGTGACGCGGAATAGACGTTGCTGCGACTGAATCAATTCTTCCCCCAAAGTATTTTAGACCCACCAAGAACGTAATAAAATCATCTGCGTTTATTTGTCTGACTGAGTGTTTTTGACTACACTTTCACCACAGGTACATATTAAGCCATGGAAGAGTCCATTAAATTTTGGAAGTGACCCAGAACCAGATCAAGTTTCCCTATATATTGGCTTTGAAGGATTATGTCAAAACTGCTTCATGGATTCTCACCAAATTTGCACCACAGATAGATATTAGGGCATGGAAGACTCCACTGAATTTTGGAGGTGATCAGAATCAGCGGACATCAGAAATCTGATTGCTCTTGTGCTTTTTTGTCATCACCCAAACCAGTATGTGTATATATATATATATATAAAAACAAAATCACCTGACTGAGAAGTTGCTTAAGGGCAGAAATGTTGTCGTTTGTCAGACAGAAGGCATCTTCATCCTCACACATGACATCCAGCTCAAAACTGGTCTCAGGGTACCGCTCCAGATCATTCATAAACAAAATGATCTGTCTCTTTCCATTTACAAATTCCTCATATCGACGGTTCTGAAACAATCAGAATGAATGATTAAATAAATCCTTTTAAAAAAGAGACAATCCAGAAAGCATTCACATCACTGTTTTCCACATTTTATGTTACAACCTTATTCCAAAATTGAGTGAATTAATTTTCCCCCTCAAAATTCTACTCAACACGCCATAAAATGGAAAAGTGTTTTTTTTGTTGCAAATTTATTAAAAATAAAATAAGAAATCACATGTACTCAATACTTTGTTAATGCACCTTCGGCAGCAATTACAAATCAAATTTATTAATTTATATAGTGCCAAATCACGACAAGTCACCTCACAAACGTCATTTAAAAAGGCAGAATAAAATGAGAAGAGATTAAAAGCAATACCCGTGAACAATTTTATAGGCCAATAACACCACTTTAAAATCCAATCTGAAAGAGACCGGAAGCCAGTGACGGGATGCCAGAACCGGGGCAATGAGGTCAAATCTTGTGCTTCGTGTCAGAAGTCTGGCAGGAGCATTTTGAACCAGTTGAAGACCCCTGATGCTAGACTGCGATAAACCTGAAAACAGAGCATTACAATAGTCCAATCTGAAAGAAATAAAAATATGAATCATAGTCTCAGCATCAGCCATAGACAGGATGGGACGAGTCTTCGCTATATTTCTTAGATGGAAGAAAGCAGTCCTTGTAATGTCCCTAATGTAGAGGTCAAAGGACAATGTAGGATCAAAAATTAACCCAAGGTTCCTCACTTTGTCAGTATGATGTATAATGCACGAACCTAGGCTAAGCGCTAGCTGATCAAATTGATGTCGATGTCTTGCTGGACCAAGAACCATCATTTCAGTCTTATCAGAATTCAAAAGTATAAAGTTACTAGACATCCAACTTCTAACTGCTGCAAGGCAGTCTTCTAAAGATTTTATGTGGAGAAGATTTCCAGCAGTTATCAGCATGTATAATTGAGTTTCATCAGCATAGCAATGAAAAGCAGCCCCAAAACACCGCAATATGTTCCCAAGGGGTGCTATATACCAGGGCTATGAAATTAAAATTGTGAAATCTGAGGAATGTTTGCAGGGTTGTGGGGGGCACAGCCCCCCAGGAGCCAGGGTCTAGGGCCATGTGAGGCCCAAGAATTAAATTTTTATCTAACGATACATTTTCAGCATCTCCTGGAAGAACAAATCTCAAAATTAGTGCATATTTAAATGATCCTATATTCAACCTTTTATTTGACCCGTCAATGATGATGTTGAAATAACAGAATATGACATGGAAGTAGGACCTGGAATGATTTTACTTTTAACTGTAAACCAAATTATGCATTAACTCAGAACAGAAACTACATGAAATTTATGAAGACTGAAAACTGTTAAAGCATTTCAAAAACCACAGCTAAAGCTTGTAGAATATTTGGAAATTCATGGTAAAATATCAGTAACATACTTTATAGCAAAAAGTCATTTATATTCTTGTGTAAATTCATGTAGCCTAAAACAATTCAAAGCCACAATGCCTTTTTCCAATGAAAGAAAGTCTAGATTAATGAAAGGGAAAAAAGTCATAATCTTGTCTAAAATCCTGTTTGAACAGCAGAATGTTTATTTTCCAGGGAGAGAAAAATTCTTAGTGTTTCCTGAGGGCACAGTTAGCTTTGCCCCTATCTTTTATCTTTCAGGTGTGTTGAAGCCAGCGACGATTCCACGGATTCTTGTCCTTATAAGACTTTCAAACCGTCTTTCTCGCCATCTTCTCTCTGTGCGACGTTGGTCCGTGACAGACATGCTGCACAATTCTTACTTTACAAACATCTCAAGCTCTAGAAGTTTGGATGTCCACATGCTACATTTAGCTTAAGCGTCGCGGCAGCAACCAACCAGTCCTGCTTTACAACAACTGCCCATAACAGCTACGCTTTGAGTGCCATTTTTCCTCCACGAAACTCTGGAAAGTGATTAGTATCTGTAACACACAGATCAGTGTCTGCGGACTTATAAAACTTGCATGATGTCGTATAAAAAAAAAAAAAAAAAAAAAAAAAACCTCTTTGCGATAAGCATAAAAAACCCTCAGTGATTATCACGATTAAAGAGTACAACACTACCCCCCCCCCCCCCCCCCCCCCCCCCCCCCCAACGATGAAATCTGTGGAATCCCGCAGAGTTTTCACAGCCCCAATATACAGGGAAAAAAGTAGGGGATCAGAACGGATCCCTGCAGAACCCCAAACTTCATGCCCCTAAAATCAGAGGTAGTGTCATTGCACAAAACAGTGGGAAGGACCAGACAGATAAGACGTCAGACACGCAAGGACAGTTCCAGTAATCCCAAAACAATTTTCCAACCTATCAAGTAGAATATGATGATCAACTGTTAAACGCAGCACTGGGATCCAACAACACCAAGACTGTAGCGGTATCCGAGTCTATTGCTCGCAGAAGATCATTCACTACTTTAATAAGTAGTGTCTCTGTGGAGTGATAATTTCTAAAAGCAGACTGTAATGGCTCAAAAAGATCATTCTCATTAAGGTGGTCCACAAGCTGGCATGAAACCACCTTTTCCAGAATTTTAGAGCAGAATGATAGATTTGCTATCAGCCTATAATTTTTCAATACAGCAGGATCGAGATTGGATTTCTTGAGTAATGGTTTATCAACTGCAGATTTAAAACAATTTGGAAAAGATCCAGAATTTAGTGAAAGGTTTATCATTTCCAGCACAGTCGGCCCAAGAATGGGCCACAGATCCTTAAACAATTTTGTTGTTATGGGATCAAATAAGTTGTGCTTCTAGTAGACATCACGTGTTTCGTCAGCACGCCGAGTGAAATACTATTAAATTCCATAAAACTAGGTAGCACCTGAATGATAGACCCCACCTCAATAGCTGGGTGCAATGACTGGACTAAAGTATGCCAAGATGTGCTCAACCTAATATCTTCTATTTTCGTCTCGAAATAGTCCAGAAGTCCTGTGCTGAAAAGGAAGAACAACCAACAGGTGGCTGTCCGTGAATAAGAAATGCCACCGTATCAAACAAAAACTTTTGAGTTATGCTTGTTTTTGTTGATCAATTCAGAGTAATAGGTCCGCTTCGTAGCCAATACAGCATGCTTATAATCTAAAATAGTTTCATGCCACGCATGGTAGAACACCTCTAGTTTGAACTACGCCATTTCCATTCCAAACCTCTAGCCTTCTGTCTAAGGTCATGCAAGTAAATGGTAAATGGACTGCATTTAGATAGCGCTTTTCCATCTGCATCAGACACTCAAAGCGCTTTACAAATAATGCCATACAAGGCGCTCACTACACACCGGGAGCAATAGGGGTTTAAAGACCTTGCCCAAGGGCCCTTAGTGATTTTCCAGTCAGGCTGGGCTTTGAACAGAGGATCTTCTGGTCTCAAGCCCGGTGCCTTAACCACTAGACCATCCCCGCCCCCAAAGTTATTGTAAGAAACTGTTGAACTTAGGCGTCTGTGCCTTGGGCAGGCATGGCCTTAGTAGAGGAGGCGCAGTCTTATGAAGTGTGGTTTTTAGCACTAAATTCAGGCTATCCGCAAGACTGTCCACTGGCTGAAAACTCATCGAACTTGAAGTTAAAATTTCTCTGCAGTCTAGCTTCGAGTTCAGTCAATGTTGAAGGTTTAATAAGTCGCCAAGGTTATTGCCTTACCTATTAAGCCTAATAAGTGAGTGGTCAGAGACCGCCGATGCAAGAGGCAGGATTGTCAAAATTCCTGACAGCGAGGCCATGTGCAAGAAACAATCCAGAGTATTAGTTCTAATATGCGTCGAATCATGACTGAACTGCTGGAATCCCAATGGAGCCACAATTTCCATAAATGATTTACCAAGGGGATCAGAGGGCTTATATGAATGTTAAAATCACCAATAATCAAGATGTTGTCTGCACTAGTTGACAGACGAGAGATGAACTCACCGAATTCATAAAAAAAAAAAAAAAAAAAAAAAAAAAAAAAGGCCAGTGACAATATAACAGAGCTGATTTCCATTTTATGACTGACAGTACTAAGCATCATGGGCATAACAGAGAATCAGATGCTCAAATGAATTATATTTATGACCCCCAATAGTTAATAAAGTAAACCTGGATTTATAAATAAAAGCAACACCCCCGCCTTTCCTCACATCACGTGAAATATGACTAAAAGTGTACGCCGGTGGGCAGCAGTAAGGACAGCTGTGGATCTAAGCCAGGTCTCACATAATCCAAGCATATTGCGGTGATGATCCACAATTAAGTCATTAATGAGCAATAACTTCAGAGACAATGATCTGATGTTAATGAGCCCAAAGCTAAGGGTCTTTGCAGGATCAGCAGGTTTTAGTAAAGTCATGTGGAGATTCAGCTCCTCAGCAGCCAATGACGTAGCACGTTTCAGCAGCCGAAGGAGCTCAGGTTAAACGCCACATCTGCAAGCCTGCAGCCTTGGTTGCACATCTGGGCACTCAATCTGTGAGGTCTTAGCAATGTGCATAGCAACAGAAGCTGGTGTGACAATAATCAATTACAGCCTCACATCTCCTTGAATATGATGCCACAAGCTTGGCGCACCTATCTCTGGGTTTTTTTGCAGCACCTTTCAAGCTCCATCAGGTTTGATGAGGAGCTTCGGTGCACAGCCATTTTCAGATCTCTCCAGAGATGTTAAATCAGATCCAGGTCTGGTCTCTGGCTGGGCCACTCAGGGACATTCAAAGTTGTCCTGAAGCCACTCCTTTGATATCTTGGCTGTGTGTTTAGGGTCACTGTCCTGCTGAAAGATGAAGTCATCCCAATTTGAGGTCAAGAGCACTCTGGAGCAGGTTGTACAGAGACATCCAGGATGTTTCTGTACACTGCTGCATTAATCTTTCCCCCCAATCCTGACTAGTCTCTCAGTTCCTGCCACTGAAGAACATCCCCACAGCATGATGCTGGATGGTGCCTGGTTTCCTTCAAATATGACGCCTGGCATTCACACCAAAGAATTCAATCTGTCTCAAACCAGAAAATTTGTTTCTTATGGTCAGAGTCCTTCAGGTGCCTTTGGGCAAACTCCAGGCGAGCCGTCTTGTGCTTTTTACTAAGGGGCGGCTTCCGTCTGCCCACTCTACCATACAGGCCTGATTGGTGGATTGCTGCAGAGATGGTTGTCCATCTGAAAGGTTCTGCTCTTTCCACACAACGAATGCTGGAGCTGTGACAGTGACCATCAGGATCTTGATCACATCCCTGGCTAAGGCCCTTCTCACCCAAACACTCAGTTTAGACGGGCCGCCAGCTCTAGGAAGCGTCCTAGTCGATCTGAACTTCTTCCATTTATGGATGATGGAGGCCACTGTGCTCATTGGGAGATTTAAAGCAGCAGAAAATTTTCTGCACCCTTCCTTTGTGCCTCATAGGTCTACAGACAATTCCTTTGACTTCATGCTTTGTTTGTGTTCTGACATGCACTGTCAGCTGTGGGACATTATATGAAGGCAGGTGTGTGTGGTCTTTCCAAATCGTATCCAATCAACCGAAATTACCCCAGGTCAACTCCAATTAAGATGTAGAAACTTATCAAGGATGAGCAGTAGAAACAGGATGCAGCTTAGCTCAATTTTGAGCTTCATGGCAAAGGTTGTGAATACTTATGTACATGTGATTTCTTTTTTTTTTTTAAATAACCTTGCAAAAATCTAAAAAAAAAAAGTTTTACATTGTCATTATTGGGGGTATTGTGTGTAGAATTTTGAGTGAAAAAAATGAATTTCATCCATTTTGGAATAAGGCTAACATAAAATGATGTGTGATGTGAATACTTTTGAGAAGGGGAAGAGAGAGAGAGAAAAGAAAAACCTTTTCTTTAGTCAGATCATCAAGGTGGGCACGATAAGTCTCCAGTTGGCTCACTGATGGGACAGAATCCTTATCAATGTTAAAAGGTGTGGTACACATGGTATCACACAGCTCTTGGTCTTTGGAGATGAGGTCTTTTAGCTCCCCTAGTCTTTGTTTCTTGTGCTCCATCATCAACTCCACTTGCGTACGATTGTGCTTCTCCAGCTGCAAGATTGAGCAGCCATCCTCCTCCTTCAGGGATACCCAAAGAAATAAGACAAAAACTACCTACTTTCCACACAGAAAAGAAAATAACTCTACACTTCTAAGTGACTGTACCTCACTTGGGGGCAGCTCAAGTTCAGCGCACAGTTTAACAAGTTCCTTGCGACAGGTGTCTATACTTTTTAGTAATCTTGTCTTGAGCTGCTCCTCCTCAGAAATCATCAGATCCAACAAACCCTACAGTATCGGAGAAGATGCAGCAGTTTGTCAGCACAGAAATAATCAGCATGGTGTGTGTAATAGAGAGAGACAAAGATATACAGAGAGAGACTTACTTTAATGTGTTTGTGAACATGATTGGTTCTCTGTACACGCTGCTCCTCTGGGATGCCTATTTCTTCCCAAATGTCTTGCAACCTAACAAGTGCTCTGTTAAGGTCAGCAACAGACTCTGCTGCATGGACTTCACTGAAAGAAAATGTGACATAAATCTGTTAAGGCTCAACTTTATTTTAAGACAGCCAGTGGAAAAAGTTAGAGTAGTATTGGCCCAGTCACACGGCACTTAACGAAGCCCTAATGAAAGAAGAAATCTGGACTTTCATTGACTTCGTTTAACTTTCACTCAGCTGGCACTTCCTGCAGCTGGCACTTTGTCAGGATTTTTAAACTGTCAACAAAGGGCAACAAAAACGTTCTTGATGTTTTTTTTTTTTAATCGTTTGCTTAGTTTTTGTAATGTTAACGTTTAGTTTGACTTCGTTTGATCAGCTGAATGATTTCACAAAGTATAGAAGCCGGTTTGTGAGCACTGCTGTTGCGTTCATGTACCGTCGGAAATTACAGGGCAAACTCAGTCTTGTTTGCATGGATTTTTTTTAAATCTGGGTGGGGGGTGGGGGTGGTCAGCTTTACTGGGCTCAGGCACCTTATATAGGCCAGAATTAATCTTGTGTGGATACAATTAATTATTTTGCTGCTGAATTTGAAACAAAAAAAGCTGTGCAATTTCCGACGGTACTTGAATGCAGCGTGCAGCGGCAACTCCTGCTTGTGCTTGCTATTTTTTTTTTATTAAATATGACAATCCAGCCCTTCTGTACATGTGGCAACAGGTAGATAATTCAAATGATTATATAAAGAGCTGTTCTGGAAGGCAGAATTCATGCTGTGGATCAGCTGCTGCTGGTGGAATAACCGCACATGGGGAGTCAATGTGCGTTCACATGGACTGACCATGTTACTGCTCTGATATATTCAGTCATCTTTACACTTATATTTATTCCCTGTTTTGACAGTTTTCTGTTTATATAAAGCTTAGTAATGCAATACAGTGATACAGCAGTGACCGGCACACCAGTGTTTTTTTTTTGTTTTTTTTTTTATAAATTGGAGCAAGACATAGCACAGCATGTTGTCAGATAGTGTGGATTCTGATGATGACGGAGATGATCCTTTTTTGTTCTGGATGAGGAACCAGAGCAGGTGGACCCACCGACGTGGGCACAGATCTCCACAGCTTCTGTTTGCAGTTTCTCCAGGACTCAGGTGCTATGAGCTCTGTCCCAACGCTGAGTCCTGGAACTCAGATGCAGACACACACTGCTCCAGCAGTGGCTCCAGTCGCGTTTCCTTTAAAGTGTTGATCAACGTTAGCTTTAGTTTCATTTTGTTCCTCTTTCGTTCGTTTTGCGCTCTTGCTTCACAGGCTATTCTGTGATAAAGCTCTTTCGTCCACCTTTCCTCAACAAATTGTGACTTTTTTTAAACTTTCTCCCTTCATTCAGGAATTGTATGCCATGTGATTGGGCCATAAAATGAATAATTTACAACTCGACCCATTATACTAACAAGCGGTGTACACGCAAACCCTGCAGGACTGTAGCCTTCGAATATAAAAGGCATAATTTGATATGGCTGCACATTCACAAACAATCTAGCTGGTGCCGGAGTTCTGCACGTCTTCCTTTTGATAGGGTTTGGCTTTCTTCAGCAGTACTAAAAAGTCTTGGGTTAAGTCTATAAGATGAGACTCACTAGTATTTTACTATTGTCTTGAACAATGAGACTGATTGTCTGCTTCACTCCCCTGTGGCCACACTCCTGACTTTCTCTACTTCTCTATTTGCGCTCTCAGAACAGACACTGGATCTGCAGTGCACTTTTATCAGCATGAAATCATATTGCTGCTCAGATACTCTTCTAAGCTAAGCTTTCACGACTCACTCCCATACTTTCACGCTGTGGAACCAACACACTTCTCCACTCCTCAGGCATCCTCTCACTTTCCAAGGTCCTATTAAACAATCTGGTTCGAAAACTCCACTGCAATATCTGCTAAAGATTTCTATGCATCCACTGGTGTGTCATCTGGACCAACTGACTTTCCACTCTTCATCCTCCTCATAGCTGTCCTCACTTCCTCCTTACTAATCCCTTGCAATTTCTGATTTCACCTGCCACATTTATCCAGCCTTCTATGTCTTTGATTTTCTTCATTCATCAGCTCCTCAAAATATTCCTTCTGTAACAGAGGCCAAAAGGTTGTGCAGATGTAGTTAAATGCATTAAAGCCCATGGGTTTTAGCCTTGTGGTGCCCACCTCCTATACTGGGAACTGTGCTGTGTGTTTGAGCCCAGAATGGGATGAAGCTACGCAGGTTGCACTTCCACCTTACCGACACACATCAATTATCAGCACACTAGCATCTGCATTCTTGATCACTAACCTGCTGTACAATCCTTTCCAACTCGGCCCCTTTGTCTGGTCATTAGGTACAAGTTCTTTTCTCCTTCCTTAGTGTTCAACTTCATACAGCTCACTATGCCTTTTTGGTTTGCCACTTCTCTTTTCACCTTACGCCTCGTCTCCTTGTATGCACTACTTTATCATCTCTTTGAGGATCCAAAATCTTTTTTTGCCAACCTCTCATATATTTTCCTGGACATCATTCACCACCGTCCATATCTTCCTTCATTTGTGCAGATGTCACACCCAGCACCTTCTGTGCTTTTCTAATGGTCCAAAACTGCTTCATCCCTATTCAGTGCCTCTCACCTCCTCCCTGAATTTCACACAACAGTCTTCCTCCTTTAACTTGCAGCATCTGACCATTTGTTGAGCTCTCACTTCATCTCAAAAGCCATTCTCTAAACAATCATCTGATGCTGTCTAAATACACTCTCCCCTACCACCACTGCAGTCTCAAATTTCTTTTCGCTTGCATCTCCTGCAATGAACACAGCCCATCTGTGTACACCTTCCTCCAGTCTTACGTCACCCTGGGCTCCTCCTTCTTAAAATAATCATTCATGACAGCCATTTCAATCCTTTCGACAAAACAGAAATAGGAATTATTAACACTGCTATGGTCAGAGAGCCCCTTTGCTAAAAGAAGGCCATGTCTGGATTCAAAGTCGCTATCCATATCATAAATAATTCCAAATTCTCTCTGTTCTAATCTATTTGTAGATAACACAGCCATGTTATGGTTCATTTTTACAGTTAGGGGTTATGGTTAGGTTTAGGATACATAGCTGCTTCCGTAACAATCTAGGAATCTATGCATCAATAGCAAAAACATGTACAAGTATGTAGCATTAATCATGACACTACGTACAAATAAAATTTCTCTACAGGAAGATGGCTACATATGGATAGACATTCCCATCTGGATTTGAGCAAGTTTTGTTGACAATGACGGTGGTGGATACTTGGAACAATCTGCCAGAGGGCAAAGTAACAGCACAAAGTGTTTTAAAGATAGATTAGATAAACACCGGAAAAATATTGATAGTGAATATGGATAACATTAGGAAACTCAATAAAGTAAGTCAGTGGATATTCTTCTATGCCTGGAACAGAACTTAGGCGATTTGTGCAGAACACACTGTGATTGGTCCGGAACACATCACGATTGGTTGAGCACAATAATGTCATCACATGATCCACATTTCTGTACTCTGGCGAAATCATTTCCTTCGGGATAAACAAAGCTGATCTTATCTCATTTTATCTTTAGCGGTCACAGAGTTTTTAATATTTTGTAACGCTTTTTTTTTTATTTCTAACCCCAACCCTTCCCCTAACACCCCCCACCCCCATCACTCACTCGCTCATGATGCCGTCACAGCGTGTATTCCACTTTAAAAAGTAAACCACGGTAGAGTTAAAGCGGGATAAAGAAATATCTTACATTCATGTTGAAAAGTACATCATAACTGTGAAAGGTATATTTTTGAAGTACGACTTCAGAATGTCAAGAAGCTCCGTCGAAATTTATTTTCTGGCCCATAACGACAAAAACCTGCACATTAGCTGTTAGCTGATGTTGTAACACGTAGCAAACTTCTGATTATAACGTCGGGACATAAAGTATCGTATAGAGTTGCTTCGCAAGATTCCAAAAAGAAACTCTGAAGGCAGATGATTAGGCCCGAAGACAAAACCACCAGAGAGGAAGCAAAGGAACAGCTGAGGCTCGGGCTAAAACAAAAATAATGACTACTAACCTCATCCTCATCTTGACAGCTCTGACCATAAACACACACTTTAAAACAAAACCAACAAAATGAATAAAATAAAACCCTCTTTAGATTATATGCGTATCTTTGGACGTCAGGAAGCTGCTGCGTAAAGTAACAGTGTGGTCTACTCGCGTGGTTTAAAAACTGCTACACTGATCTTTCATTGGCTAATTTGAATGACGTCATCAGATATGGGCGGTACGTCTTAAATTTACAGGAAAACGGAAATAAATTCTATTCATAAGTAAAATTAAAACAGCATTTACCAAATTATCAAAACAGATATGTTTAAACACTAATATATAGGAAAGTAAAGTGCAGGATAAAAGATTTTGGTTTTAAATATTATAGTATTAATTTTAATATTATTTTATTTATTTATAATTTATTTATACAGTCTATGGGACTTCGTGAATCTAATCTAATAAGTATTTTGGAACCGCCATTTACACACAGGATATCTATCGGATATATATATATATATCCGATGTGCCCCCGGCATATATATATATATATATTAGGGTGTCCCAAAAAATGCCAACTTTAAAAAATTTCGAGTCTCACCCACCAAAAAGTTTCCTTTTGGTGAGTCATTCTCACATGTAAAATTGTTTGCCAATCAGAAATTATTTAGAGGTGGCTCAAGGTCACCAAACATTGAAAATCTACCTGCTACTTTCAGCATTGGTGCAATATTTGAAATGTCATATCTCTGCCACTGTTAGAACTATTAGATCACTACTTTTCATTTGTGTACAATTTCCTTTGGTAATTTAGAAATTGATGGGTCGTGCCATTCTCCTACAAAAATAGCAAAGAAATGGTAAAACCTGGTTTTGCCAGTTTTTTGCAGATCTGAAACCTGGAAGACTGGGAGGTGAAAGAAAACTATAGCACTATATGGACACTCACCAGTTTTGGTCTCTCTAAACACTAGAAACATTGATATATTCCATATGAAAGCATCACAGTAACATATTACATACCTTTAACCAGCAGCTGATTTTCAGTATTCATATAAGTATTTTCATTGCACTAATTATACAGAAATGATAAAAACGGCCCTAACAGAGTGTTTTTGTTTCAACATTTATGATTAATTTGTAAGCACTTGCAGAATGCAGACAGTTATCAACAAAGTACCAAAAATATTAAACAAAACCATAAAGGCAAAATAAAAAGTAAGTAAACACATCCATCCATCCATCCATTTTCTTCCGCTTTATCCAGAGTCAGGTCGCAGGGGCAGCAGCTCAAGTAAAGCCGCCTAGACCTCCCAATCCACACACACCTCCCTCAGCTCCTCCAGGGGAACCCCAAGGCGTTCCCAAGCCAGCCGAGAGATGTAATCCCTCCAGCGTGTCCTGGGTCTTCTCCGGGGCCTCCTCCCAATGGGACGTGCCCGGAACACGTCTCCAGCGAGGCGTCCAGGAGGCATCCGGAAAAGATGCCTGAGCCACCTCAACTGACTCCTTTCGACGTGGAGGAGCAGCGGCTCGACTCCGAGCTCCTCCCGAGTGACCGAGCTCCTCACCCTATCTCTAAGGGAGCACCCAGCCACCCTGCGGAGGAAACTCATCTCGGCCGCCTGTACTCGCGATCTCGTTCTTTCGGTCATGAGCCAAATCTCATGACCATAGGTGAGGATCGGAATGTAGATCAATCAGTAAATCGAGAGCTTTGCCCACCTACTCAGCTCTCTCTTCACCACGACGGACCGATACAACGACCGCATCACTGCAGATGCTGCACCAATCCGTCTATCGATCTCATGCTCCATCCGTCCCTCACTCGTGAACTAGACCCCGAGATACTTAAACTCCTCAACTTGAGGCAAGGACACTCCACCGACCTGAAGAGGGCAAAGCACCTTTTTCCGGTCGAGAACCATGGCCTCGGATTTGGAGGTGCTGATTTTCATCCCGGACGCTTCACACTCGGCTGCAAACCGCCCCAGTGCACGCTGAAGGTCCTGATTTGACGAAGCCAACAGAACCACATCGTCCGCAAACAGCAGAGACGAGATTCTGTGGTTCCCAAACCAGACCCCCTCTACCGCCTGGCTGCGCCTATAAATTCTGTCCATAAAAATAATGAACAGAACCGGTGACAAAGGGCAGCCCTGGCAGAGGCCAACGTGCACTGGAAACAGGTTCGACTTACTACCGGCAATGCGAACTAAGCTCCTGCTGCGGTCGTACAGGGACCGGATAGCCCTTAGCAAAGGACCCCAGACCCCGTACTCCCGGAGCACTCCCCACAGGGTGCCCCGAGGGACACGGTCAAACGCCTTCTCCAGATCCACAAAACACATGTGGACTGGTTGGGCGAACTCCCATGAACCCTCGAGCACTTGATGGAGCATGTAGAGCTGGTCCAGTGTGCCGCGACCAGGACGAAAACCACACTGCTCCACCTGAATCCGAGGTTCGACCATCGGTCGAATTCTCCTCTCCAGTACTCTGGAATAGACCTTACCGGGGAGGCTGAGGAGTGTGATCCCCCTATAGTTGGAACACACCCACCGGTCCCCCTTCTTAAACAGAGGGACCACCACCCCAGTCTGCCAATCCAGAGGCACTGTCCCCGATCACCACGCGATGTTGCAGAGGCGTGTCAGCCAAGACAGTCCCACAACATCCAGAGACTTAAGGTACTCAGGACGGATTTCATCCACCCCAGGAGCCTTGTCACCGAGGAGCTTTCTAACCACCTCGGTGACTTCAGCCTGGGTAATGGATGAGTCTGCCTCTGAGTCCCCAGTCTCTGCTTCCTCTTCGGAAGACGTGATGATGGGATTGAGGAGATCCTCGAAGTACTCCTTCCACCGCCCGACAACATCCCCAGTCAGGGTCAACAGCTCCCCACCCGCACCGTAAACAGTGCTGGTGGAGAGCTGCTTCCGCCTCCTGAGGCGTCGGACGGTTTGCCAGAATCTCTTCGAGGCCGACCGATAGTCCCCCTCCATAGCCTCCCCGAACTCCTCCCAGACCCAAGTTTTTGCCTCTGCGACCACACGGGCTGCGGCACGCTTGGCCTGCCGGTACCTGTCGTCAGGCAGCTGGCAGCTAAGTAAACACAGTATTGTAAATATAACATGTAAATAATTTGTCTAACTGACCAATATCATAGGCTGACTATGAAGCCCAGCTTCTGCACAAATTGGGTTTGGAGCCAGGTTTGGACCTGTATAGTCACTGCAGTAAACATCTAGCACCAAATCTGTTGCTATAATTTCTAAATTACCAAAATAAACTGTACACATCTGAAAAGTAGTGATCTAATAGTTCTAAAAGTGGCAAAGATATGACATTCCAATTATTGCACCGATGTCGATTATCGCGGTTAGATTTTCAATGTTTGGTGACCTTGAGCAACCTCTAAATAATTTCTGATTGGCAAACAATTTTACATGTGAGAATGACTCACCAAAAGGAAACTTTTTGGTGGGTGAGACTCGAAATTTTTTAAAGTTGGCATTTTTTGGGACACCCTAATATATATATATATATATATATATATATATATATATATATATATATATATATATATATATATATATATATATATATATATATATAAAGAGAGAGAGAGAGAGAGAGAGAGAGAGAGAGAGAGAGTTGTCAAATGAGACAATGAAACTGAAAAAAAATGTGAAGTATTATAATGTTATGTAAACTATGACAATGAGCTCATCAACACATGACAGTCAATGTATCAAAGTCATCTACGGCCATGTAGCAGGTTATTCTGGGCACAATCTAATAAAATAAAAAATCAGAGGGTTGGTTATGAAGTGTAGGCTGCTTGGACTCCATGCACTGAAGCAGTTGTGATGGCTTCATTGCCTCATTACACAGCTTGTCTCCAAATATTTGTCAATCTTAAATTAATTGTGATTGTTTAATATATGAATAAATGATTATCACCACAGACTTGGAGCTGCCCTTTAATTTTCTAGTGTTTACTACAGTTGGGTGATGAGATTCTTCAGTACAGCTTTAACTTTTCTTATGTGCACTAATACACGGTCACAGTTGCATAAGCAGATGTAATCTGTTTCCAAATACCTCAGCATTTCCCTGAGCCGTATTAAAGTCACTTTACAATTACACTGTCTGGAATGTGGCTTATGAATGAGGACGCTGCAGTCACCTTTCCTAAAAAAAAAAGGAAATGCCATCTTAAAATATAGAATGCAGTATAACTGTTATGTTATTAAATTATTGACAAGGCCTATTTTACAGCAATACTATATATAATTGTAAATTAATCAATAACCTATGAACCTGTCATGCTTGAATTTCATATTGGTAAACAACACCTCAGATTATGTCAGGTGGCTTGTCCACGAAGAGATCTGTCACGTATGATGATGACGTGCGTGTGAGTCATTTACTCCAGATGCCTGTCAGCGCTTCACACCATCTGCTCATCTGAGGCTGGCAGAGGTAAGTGTTGATGAAAGTGGAACACAGCTCTGATCTACAAATGAAAAATCTGAAACTACGTGGCTCATCTGGTGTAGGATACTGGTTTTGGTGGAAATGAACACTTTGGAGGACGTACCATTTCAGACCCTGCTGGGTCGCCTGGAGGAGGACTTACAGCTGGTGAAGGCCCCGGACGTCACGGTGCCAGACTGCTGCCGGATACTGCAAGAAACTGAGGTTACACAAGAACAGATTCACATGTTCTAGTTATAGTGCTAATGAGTGCTTTTAGTAATAACCTGATGCCAAATGTTATCACAGATTAATAATACCCATTAACGTCCAAATTGCATCCCTTTAACGTTTGAATATTTTAATAGTGGTGACAAATTGTCTTGAAAGTTAATGCTGATTTAAAGATATAGCTGTGCTTTCTTCATGATTTTTTTTTTCTTTCTGTGTGAAGGTTTCCCTGCAATAAATTCCATGAAAATTCTTCTGTAGATGCCCTTATAATTGCATTACAGGAAATGCAAAATTATTAATTAAGTTTTTGCTGAAGAAAGAAATGTGAGTTGTTTAGATACTGGAATTAAGAAGTACGAAGCTCATGACTGAACCCTGAAAGTGCCACAGAACAATGTGAGGCCTAGATCTCTATTCAGATAAAGAATAAATTGAATATGCAAACATTTAGTGTGATGACAAACATGCATTCCAGCTTTTTAATCCAACTATAGAACGCGTAGAGAGTGCATAGCAAGGCCAAACAGCAGAATACCTGGGAAAAAAAAATGTATGAATGGATTTTATAGCTCATGCTGTTTTTTTCTGGCTTGTTTGCATGGACTGGGTGTTTGATAGGGTTGTGGAAGACAGCATCTTGACTGATTTTGTTGTTGAGGAAAGGTTTACCTTGTGATCTTTATGGAATCAACAGATGCCCTTATTGTAGCACTTGAGAAGCAGAGTGAGGAATCAGAGTGTCTGGGTTTGTGCTTGTCCTGGATTAAGACTAAGATCGATGCTTTCAGTGACTCAGCCAGGAGAAATGTGTCTGTATGTAGTTCAAGTGTTACACTTGTTGAGATATTTGCTTATCGCAGGTTTGACATTCATGTCTCTGGGTCCTTGGCTTTTAGATGCCCAGGAAGACCATAAAAAAACTTATGACATCACAAAAGTTGTTTGGCAATGCCAATACCATTTTGGGTCAAGGATGAACTCTGCAAAAATGGAAAGTTGATAGTACTAATACTTTGAGAAATTAGTGATATTAACTAACAACAATGAACAATGGACATTGTGCTGCAATGCACCATGGGAGTTCAGAATTTTGGGGTTATAAATGTTGTTATTGTGGTTCATGTTTTTTTAATAGTGTGGTTAGTGTTATTGATTTATTGTGTTTTTATAGATCACTTGGTTTCGTCAGTTTAGTAAGTGTCATGTAGCTGTTACCATGAGTGAGAACTGTAGTGCTTTTGATGTCTTCTGTCACCGTCTCTGTTTGTGGGTGTGTAAAAATAGAAGCACCTGCATTCAGCAGAATGTAGAAAAACAAAGCTCTGCTTGCATATAACTTCCATCACATGGAGGATGAACTCTACCTAAATGGAATGTTGATAGGGCTAATATTTTTGGGGAAGCTACAGATAGTAGCTAACAACACTGAACAATGGACGTTGATATTTACTTTCTGGACTCACACGCCATTCTAGCAGGGGACAGTAAAACATCTATATTTTAAAAGCGTGCGCTCGTGCATGATTTTTTAGTAAGTTCAATATAAGTACATAGTATAATTGTAAATACATAAGATTTTTACATAACTACCTTGAATGCAACGTGAGCAGACATCCGCCTATAACCGCCTTCTTCACTTTTGATGCCAATCACATGGACGCTGATTCATGAATCAAACTAAAGTCATTTGATTCATAAAGGTATTTTGCCTTGCCCTCATCTGTACCTTTACTACGCGGCCTGCCTTTCTGTGTACCGGACCCTGGACTGTCTCCCGAGGTGTCAGCGCACATCCACCGGCGCGGCTCCACCTGAAGCCCGAGGCGTCAGCGCAGTTCCACCGGCGCGGCTTTACCGAGGCCCGAGGCGCCAGCGCGGAGTTATCTGACCATGGGTCCGAAGAAGGCACTGACGGCGGAGGAGGGAGACGATATCAAGAAGTCCCTGGACTTTTTGTCTGAGGAAATCTCTGTGGTTAAAATGCAGCAGAAATCCATTATGGAGCTGGTGGAAGAAGTGAAGGCTCTCCGGATCCAGAATGCCGAGAAAGACCGGCGTCTGGTGCACCTGGAGAACCGTGTTGCGGAGTTGGAACAGTACACAAGGATGAACGACGTTATTATTACAGGAATTCATATTAAACCTCGATCCTACGCACGGGCGGTGTCAGAAGACAGCGGAGGGGAGGCCAGTGAGCAGGAGGCCAGCTCAGTGGAACAACAGGTGGCTGACTTCCTGCAATCTAAAGGTATTCAAATGGACTGTAATAACATTGAAGCGTGCCAACCCCTGCCCAGGAGAGAGGATGGAGACAAGCGAGCTGTTATAATGAGGTTTGTCAACAGAAAACATAAAATGGCATTGTTAAAACAGGGACGGAAACTCAAAGGAACAAACGTATTCATCAATGAACATCTGACCAAAAGAAACGCAGACATCGCCAGGAAAGCTCGTTTCTTAAAAAAGCAGGGAAAAATTCAACAGACATGGACATCCAACTGCAAAACATTTATCAAATTGAATGGAACACCAGAACAAGCGAAGGTTATGGTAATCAGGAACATCGAGGAACTGGACAAATACGACCAATAAGGTATGAGGACACAAACACATCACAACACCATGACACAGACCAGAGGAACCTATTCATCTACTACATCATCTACATCTGGAGACAAGAAGGATATAACTCAAAGGATTGCTGATCATGGAAAAGTAGAACTGAGAACATTTAAATACACAGACCACAATGTACTGGACTTGGAGCACGATATAGACCCGGACAATAATTTCTTCTCAAATATCAATGACAGTTGTTGCTATTATACAGATGAACAGTTTAATCGGATCATTAGAACGGATAACAAATTATCAATAATCCATTTCAACAGCAGAAGTCTATATGCAAACTTTAACAACATTAAAGAATATTTAAGTCAGTTTAAAAAAATATTTAACATAATTGCTATATCAGAAACATGGATCAATGAAGATAAAGGAATGGATTTTGAACTGGATGGATATGAATTTAATTGTGTAAACAGAAAGAATAAGAGTGGAGGAGTGGCTGTGTATGTGGATAAGAACATGGATTATAAAATAGTAGACAATATGACAACTGTGATTGATAACTTATTAGAATGTATAACTATTGAAATATGTGAAGAAAAAAGCAAAAATGTATTAGTCAGCTGTATATATAGAGCACCAGGATCTAGTATTGAAACATTCACTGACTGTATGGGAAAAACGTTCTCAAAAACTAATAAAAAAAACTGTGTTCATTTGTGGTGACTTAAATATTGATCTGCTCAATCCAAATAAGCATAAAATAACAGATGAATTTATCAATATAATGTACAGTACGAGTTTATATCCAAAAATCACCAGGCCAAGCAGAATTACATCCCATAATGCTACCTTAATTGATAATATATTCAGCAATGATATTGAGAATAATACTGTGAGTGGATTATTAATCAATGACATTAGTGATCATCTACCAGTTTTCATCGTTTATAATAGAAACCATCGGCGGAATCAGCCAGAGGAGAAAATAAAATACAGGCGAGTGCGGACAGAGGAAAACATGAACACACTAAAGAAGGATTTACAGGAGCAAAACTGGGAAAAGGTATACAGTGAAAGTGATGTTGATAGTGCATATGAAACTTTTTTACAAATATTTACATCATTATATGATAAAAATTGTCCAATTAAACAAGACTACAGAAAACAAAAAATCCAAGCTCGACCATGGATGACGAAAGGGTTACGAAATGCATGTAATAAGAAAAATACACTGTATAGAGAATTCATAAAACTAAAGACTAAAGAGGCAGAAAATAGATATAAGAAATACAAAAATAGATTAACTAATATTATACGGGTATGTAGGAAGGAATATTATAGTAACATATTATATAATAACAAAAACAATATTAAAGGAATATGGGATATATTAAATAGCATTATCAAAAATGGTAATAAAAAACAGAGTTACCCTCAGTATTTCATTGATAATAATGTCAAGAAGGAAAATAAGGATGAGGTAGTCAACGGTTTTAATAATTTTTTTGTAAATATTGGACCAAGCTTGGCAGAAAAAATTCCCGATTCCCAACCTGAGGATTGGGATAATAATCTCATAGAAAGAAATCCCTGTTCAATGTTCCTCACAGCAGTGGATGGAAAAGAAATTATAGACATTGTGAATAATTGTAAATATAAAACATCTACGGATTTAAATGAAATTGATATGGTGGTGGTAAAACAGGTCATTGAATGGATTGTAGAACCATTAACATACATCTGTAACTTATCATTTCAAACCGGTAAATTTCCCAATCAAATGAAAATAGCTAAGGTTGTGCCGCTGTATAAGACTGGGGATAGACACCACTTCACAAATTATAGACCTGTTTCTTTGCTTCCACAATTTTCCAAATTATTAGAAAAGTTATTCAATAATAGATTAGACAAATTCATAAATAAACATAAATTACTTACTGATAGTCAATATGGATTCAGAGCACATAGTTCAACATCACTTGCATTAATAGAATCAGTTGAGGAGATTACAAACGCCATAGACCACAAATTACATTCAGTTGGAATATTTATAGACCTTAAAAAGGCTTTTGATACAATCAATCATGACATATTAATCAATAAACTTGAACAGTATGGGATTAGGGGGTTGGTGTTGCACTGGGTGAGAAGCTACTTAAGTAACAGAAAACAGTTTGTGAAGTTGGGGGAATATACATCATCATGCTAGGACAATGCTTGTGGCGTCCCACAGGGGTCAGTATTGGGTCCAAAACTGTTTCTAATTTATATAAATGATATTGTCAATGTTTCCAAAATATATTAAAATTAGTATTATTTGCAGATGACACAAGCATTTTTTGTTCAGGGGGGGATTTGCAGGAGTTACTGAGGAGGATCAGTATAGAAATGGGAAAATTGAAAATATGGTTTGACAGAAACAAATTATCATTAAACTTAAGTAAAACAAAATACATGTTATTTGGCTATTGTAATACAGACATACAGGTTCAGTTACAAGTCGAGGGGGTAGATATTGAAAGGGTACATGAAAATAAGTTTCTGGGGGTGATAATAGATGATAAGATAAACTGGAAGACTCATATAAAACATATACAAAGTAAACTGTCAAGAAGCATTTCAGTTCTAAACAAAGCGAAACATATTCTGGACCACAACTCACTCCGCATTCTTTACTGCTCACTGGTTTGACCATATTTACGGTACTGTGCAGAGGTATGGGGTAATACTTATAAAGGTACAACACAATCACTATCAGTAATGCAGAAAAGAGCTATAAGAATTATTCATAATACTGGCTATAGAGATCATACAAATCCACTATTTTTACAATCCAAATTCTTAAAATTCACAGACTTGGTTCATTTTCAAACAGTACAAATTGTGTATAAAGCAATAAACAATTTACTTCCAGCAAATATTAAAAATATGTTTTTTAACAGATCAGGGGATTACAGTCTGAGGGGGAAATTTAATTTAAAGCATCAGTGGGCACGAACAACATTAAAAGGTTTCTGTATTTCTGTCTGTGGGGTGAGGATGTGGAACAGATTGGGAGTGGGGCTCAAGCAATGTCCAAGCATGAACCAGTTCAAACAGCGGTACAAAAATATGTTTTTTTCTAGGTATAGGGAGGAGGAAGGGTAATGAAGGTTAGGGTGTTTTTGTTTTTTGCTTCAGCTTGTAAATATATAGTATTTTGTATGTAAGTAGGTATGTGTAGGTGTATATTTATGTTTGTGTATATATATGTGTATGTATGTTGATGTGTGTATGTATATATATATATATATATACACATATATATATATATATATATATATATATATATATATATATATATATATATATATATATATATATATATATATATATATATATATATATATATATACACATATATATAGATATCGGTTTAGGTTTTTAGGAATCTATGTGTATATGTGGCAAAGGGTATTACTGGTTGTGGGGAAGAAGGGGTAGGGATAAATAAGCTGATGCTTCACCCTACCCCTTTTCGGACATGTTGGGTACACAGTAGGAACTTTTTTGTTTTGTCTTTACTGATCTATCTTGTAATTGTTGTTGTATCAAATGTTCGAAATAAACAGTTTTCATTCATTCATTCATTCATTCATTTTCATTCATTCATTCATTCATTAAAAATACATGGATGACACAAGAAAGTGAAAACATTTATTTCCGTTGTGGTCCATTTAAAGCTCAAATGACAAAATAGAAGTAATAGTAACTCCCTTCAGCTGCTCCCTTGTTTTTGACACAGCAAATCCAAGGAGGATCTGCATGTTGATTTGGCACAATTTTTACAGCAGATGCCTTCCTGACGCAACTCCACATTACGTGGAGAAATGTGGCAGGGGTGGGGTTTGAACTGAGAACCTTCCACACTGGGATTAAGCGCACTAATCACTTGGCCACAACCCCTGCACAAAATAGATGTAATAACAAAATAAAATGAAATAATAATAATAATAATAATAATAGTGTGTATATGATAACAAGAACCTAAACAATTCATAAATACATTAAGACAGTTGTTGTTCAAGGATTCAAGGATTCAAAAGAATTTTATTGTCATATGCACAAAGGAACATGTTCCCTGCACAATGAAATGTGTTTACTGCATTTAATCCATCCTAATTGCCAGTTAGGAGCAGAAGTCACCTTTGGGCACCCGGGGACCAGCTCCAGATGTATATCCTGCCTAAGGTCAACAGCAGGGCTGAGCAAACCATGACCAGCCTCATGACGACAGACGACACACACAAACAATGCACATAAGCCGGACCGGTACATGAACACATATAAAAAGCACACACAAGGTAAAACTTGGGAAAGAAAAACCTTCATTGCTGCTGCATTGAATCGTGCAGCAGCAATGCAGGAAAAAACCCATCAGCACAATGAACAATGATCACACACAACAACAGGAAGAGAGACGACGACCGAGATTTGTAAGAGTCCAGTTATCAGACAGAACACCCGGAGGCCGCCTTTAGGCGCCATCAACGGCCTTGTTTGTCTGTTCTGGAGGGAGGAGGGGCCCAGCCCTGAACAGTCCACTGTCCACAGTCAACGTCAGAGCTGGAGAAGCTGAGGGCGGGGGAAGACCATGGGAATGAGGCATGAGCGTTGTTCTTCTCCAGGAGGTTGTTGTCTTTTGGCTGCTCCCGTTTTTGTTCGCGGTCACCACAGCGGATACAACCAGATCCGCATTGGTATTTGGCACAAGTTTTATGCTGGATGCCCTTCCTGATGCAACTCCAGTGTTATCTGGAGAAACACACACAGCCGCTGGTGTTCAAAAGAGGTCTCCCATCCAAGTACTAACCAGATCCTGCTCTGCTTAGCTTCTGAGATCTGACAGGAACAGGCTGACACAGAGCAGACCAGCTGCAAATACATTAAGACAATAAATTAACATAAATAAATTATGTAATTAACATGAAATAAAAGGATTGAGTTCTTCTAAAAACTGTTGAGGTCTAAGGTTCTAAAAACATTCTGGACTCACAAACCAATCTAACTCATTACAGAAATTTAGCATAATTTATTTCGACTCTTGAAAAATGCCAGCTACCTATTTTATAAACACTACCCAATCTAGAGCCCATGGATCCCCACAGGCAACATGCTAGTGTGTGTGTGTGTGTGTGTGTGTGTGTGTGTGTGTGTGTGTGTGTGTGTGTGTGTGTGTGTGTGTGTGTGTGTGTATATACAGTTGTGGTCAAACATTTACATACCCTGGCAGAATTTTAGATTTTTTGGGACATTTTTCAGAGAATGTGAATGATAACACAAAAAAATAACTTTTTTAGCTTTGCATTTTGTACCCCTAGTTACACAGCTTAATGATGAAGCTCCTTCTCCTTGCACTGTCACTAAGTTTTTGAGAACTGTACACTTTGTGCAGATTTACCATAGAGTGCCATACTGTTTGTATTTCTTCATAATTGATGTAAATAAAATCCAAGACATATTCAGTGGCAGCTTTATCATCAGAGAGTCTTGTCCACAACAATTACAAAAGACTCCAAGCTGTCATTGATGTTAAAGGGGGCAATATATGGTATTAGGAACAGGGGTATGTAAACTTTTGATCAGGGTCATTTGGGTAGTTTTTGTTGTCATTATGATTTAAAAAGAGTAAATGCAGTTGTTTGACAATAAATGGCTTCACCCAACCACTAACCATGAGTGAAAAATAAATTTTGTTATTATCCATATTCCCTGAAAAATGTCCAAAAAATTAAAATTCTGCCAGGGTATGTAAACATTTGACCACATATACATCTATCTATCTATCTATCTATCTATCTATCTAGATAGATATAGATATACAAATCTTGAGCCATTTAGTGCATGTAAAAGTGAATTTGTTTTGCAGTAATTTGCAGTAATCTCCAACTAAATCATCAACAAAATTTCTGTATTTATTGTTTAAATGTTTGTACTATGCTGCCAAAGAGAGACAAATCTGTGACCTTCTGGGGCTAAAGGTCACTGCTTAAAATAATTTTATATATTTTTTGACTGCAGTATGAGTTCAGCCTGGAGAAATGGATTTTGACCGGGCAGCAGCCGGTCTGTCAGGTCCCCTCCTGCCCCCCCTACTGGCTGATGTTTCACAGTCCTCAGGAGACCCGCAGGACTGGTCACCGGAGTAGTGACCTGTGGGTCCCTGTCTGTCGTCCCAGAAGCCACAGCCTGAATTCCGTAGACGGCGTCTGGTTGCAACATCACAGAGTCAAGTTCCTCATATCAGACTCTGATGATGAAGACTGGCGTTGTGAAAATGAAGGCTGTTCTTTGACAGAGCATAAAGTTCACATTAATAACAGAGATCATCGGCCTTGCAGTGCTGCACCCAAAAACCCCCTCAGCAGAGTCAAAGACCTCCACTGTGGCACACCTCAGCACTGTAAGCAGGGCACTCTTCAAAGCCTCGAAGGATCTCTACCATCCCTCCAAAACAGCAGGCGTCTCACTGCAGCGGAACAGCATAGGCCGCAACAGAACAACCCCCCACGCAACAGGCAGAACAGCCCCCCATGCAACAGGCAGAACAGCCCCCCATGCAACAGGCACAATAGCTCCCCATGCAACAGGCAGAACAGCAAGAAGATGCAGCGCTCACTGGGATCTCTGGGTAGAAAGTTCTCCCAAAACCCACAAACCACTGGCTCATCACCATCCAGACTGCAGCAGCAAAGACCCTCCTCTGCAGGACCTGTCATCAGAAACTGCAGGCAGAAGGTCACTAGAACTTTCCTTCTCGGATAGGAACACTTATTCCTATTTGTTTCACCTTATTCCTTTAACCTGTTGCATTTTTCAAATGACACTGTATTTGTGCTCAGCAGGCGCTGTGGACAGCGGGATCTCACGGGGTGGTCTTTGACTCAGCTGCAGAGCTGCTGTCAACACTCAGCCACGATGAACGGGAGCTGCTGGAAACCATCACTAACAAAGGTTACTCTTTATGCACAGCTATTGTGGCGCTGCAGAAGACCGGCTATCGTAACCCAGACAAGGTAGAGTCTACTAAGCATTTACACATTTTTAAAAACAGTTAATAGTCCATGGACCAAGCAGGTTTTCTGTACCACTTCAGCTGACTCAAGGACACAAAAATGCATATATTGGGATGGTACAATTTATTCCAAATATAAGGATTAAATCAAAACTTTGACAGCCAGTTTTCTTGAGACAAGTAATACAGATGGATACATGAACTTTTCAAAATCATTGAATGTCTTGGACTTAATTTATATCAGCCATTAAATATGAACAATTTGGTATAACTGTATCAAGAAGGCAGTTCTCAGAAATTCAATGACCATACTGGAAGGAGAATCGTGTGCAAAGCCACAAGACAGTCCTGAAAGAATTATAGGCTTCTGTGGAGGAGAGTGGAAAAACTGGGAATGGTGAAGCATTTGCCTGTTGCATCCCTATTCAAAGCTTCATGCTGGACTGGAGCAGAGGATTGTAAAACAGAACAAATATAGGCTCTAGTTTTGCTTGTGCCTACTTGCAACTACAGCTGAAATTGTTCTATGTAAAAAAAAACTTCTATACTACTTCATCACAAAGCTGTACAACTGGGGATGCAACGGACAAGTTGCGCAGTATCTGCTGGTTTAATCGATATCCCAGCAATAGCCAAGGATCCCTGAAGAGAACTCGTACGAGAGACATCTACTCCTCACATTAGGTATCTCGTTAGCATCCACATTCACATCTGCATTTTGGTTTGTTTGTTTTTTTTACACTTTGTGAAATGTACTGTTTAGATCAACTGGAATGTTTACACCATGAGCAAATTTGTACTTCAGAGAAAATTGGCAGGGCACACTGATCTTGCATTTTATTCTCTTTTGTGAGTTCTTGTGGTCTGTATGCAAAAGCTTTATGCATTAGAGTATTCAGTTTTCTTTTTATAGCATAGAGCACCGTGCTCATAGAGCGCAAACCTCCACCAGCACTAGTTTCCAGTTTCACAAAATTTTACCTTGGAACTAAATTTCAAGGTCAAAGTTCTGTTAGAAATGGCTTTTGATAAGGTAAAATATAATACAAAATCTAGATCAGAAGGGCTATTAAATGTTAAAATCAAACATCCCCTAAATCCGCAATACGGGTCAGATGCGGATCAAACTTAGTCTATTCATTGAGAGTGCCAGTTTGACCTCATTGTCACAAATGAGAGTAACTGAGGTGCTTTTGATTGAGATATAATGCAAAATGTACACTAAATGGGCTTTTCAATATTAAATTCAAAGGTCCACAAAATCCACAATCCAGATCAGATCCAGATCAAACATTGTCATGTGACAGTGAGTGCTAGTCTGCACCTCACTTTCAAATATGAGAGTGATTGGGGCACGTTTGATTAAGATATAATGTAACATATACATTTAATGGAGTTTTCAGTGTTAAATTTAAATGGTTACAAAATCTGTAATCTGTAAAGGATCCTACATAAGGCTGTAGAATATGAAATAAATTTGTTTTTTTTTTTTTGACAGTTATGAATTTTTGAAAATCATTTAAAGTTAGGGATTTTTACAGTCTTCCAAGATTTTTCCTGACTTTGTCCTATGACCTTGAAAACTGAATCGTTTCTTGTCTATCAGGATATGGTTCATCAGTGAAATTTCATTTCAATTTCAGTTTCAATTTATTTTCATTTATATAGCGCCAAATCACAACAGAGTTGCCTCAAAGCGCTTCACACAGGTAAGGTCTAACCTTACCAACCCTCAGAGCAACAGTGGTAAGGAAAAACTCCCTCTGAGGAAGAAACCTCAAGCAGACCAGACTCAAATGGGTGTCCCTCTGCTTGGGCCATGCTACAAACATAAATTACAGAAGAATTCACAGAACAATTCACGGACAAATATAGCTACAAGAAATGCTATTGGCGCACAGGACAGGAGGGTCGCCAACACAAATACAACTCCCATCTCTGGATGGAGCTGCACCTTAAACAGAGAGAAAAAACAGAATCAGGCATCAGAAAGACAAAAAATACTGTATAATTTGCCAGCATTAAACAACAAGACACAGAATTTAGGTAAAGTTGAGGCTGCGGCCCGCTCCAATTACTAATAAATGAATTAAAAGAGTAAAAAGCATAAAACAAAACTGTACCAGTATGCTAGCCATATGAAAGGGAAAATAAGTGCGTCTTAAGTCTGGACTTGAAAATTTCCACAGAATCTGACTGTTTTATTGACGCAGGGAGATCATTCCACAGAACAGGGGCACGATAAGAGAAAGCTCTGTGACCCGCAGACTTCTTATTCACCTTAGGGACACAAAGTAGTCCTGCACCTTGAGAACGTAAAGCCAGGGCCGGTACGTAAGGTTTAATTAGGTCAGCTAGGTAGGGAGGTGCCAGTCCATGAATAATTTTATAGGTTAGTAGCAGAACCTTAAAATCTGATCTCACTGGGACAGGAAGCCAGTGAAGAGATGCCAAAATGGGTGTAATGTGGTTGTACTTTCTGCTTTGTGTCAAAAGTCTGGCTGCAGCATTTTGAACCAATTGGAGACCCCTAATGCTAGACTGCATTAAACCAGAAAATAGAACATTGCAGTAGTCCAATCTAGAAGAGATAAATGAATGGATCAGGGTTTCAGCATCAGCCATAGACAGGATGGGACGAATCTTCGCTATATTTCGCAGGTGGAAGAAAGCAGTCCTAGCAATATTTCTAATGTGGAGGCCAAAGGACAACAAAGGATCAAAAATTACCCCAAGGTTCCTCACTTTTCATAACAATATATGAAAAACTGTGGGCCTCAAGACTGTTCACAGACAAACAAACAAGGGTGAAAACATAACCTCCTCCAACTTCATTGGCAGAGGTAAATATTGTAATCACGTAAGCCTTGTGTTTTTTCAGATTCCGGTTTGCTGTGGTCTTTTTATGTTAGGTCCTCAACTACTTGGTTGCTACTGACCATCTGTGCAAGCTGGGTTATGATGAAGCACAAGTAGAGGAGGCACTCGAAATGTTTCAGAACTGTGAGAGCAAGGTAATAATCATGATACTAAGCAAAGTGTACATTTATTAATGTTTATTAAAACTGAACATTGATTTCAGGCTGCCGAGTTCCTGCACCTCCTGACTCAGTTTAATGAGATGGGTTTCCAGCAAAATGCAATTAAAGAAGTGTTGCTTGTTCATGGAAACCACAGAGAGAGAGCCCTCGAAGAACTCATGACACGAATGACTTAAACTGGACAAGTTTCCATTCCTGGTCCACACTGAGAATTTATTCATGTTTACGAAATGTACCAAAGACACAGTCAAAGATACAGAATGGCTTCTGACGTTTAAACCTGTGCAACTCAAAACATACAGGGAACGAAAACACTGTTACAAGAAACTTATACTATCAAGCGTTTACTTATATTTCTAAGAGCCATCATTCCACTTAGAGCAAGCAAATCCTGGAACATTTGCTGCCCACTGCTAAAGAAAACAAAAAGGAAATGGCACTAGACAGTTCATAACAACTAATCAAAGAGGACAGAGTCCAAAACAAGAGCATGTTAAAAATAAAAAGCAACAGCAACAGTTCTTTGGATTCATTGGCATTTATATAATGGCTGAGTGGATCGTTGTCATTTGATTGGTGCTTTGTATGTCACATGACATGAATTATTCATCTCATTTGTGTTGCATTGCATTTAGAGTGCAATTTGGTTCCATTTAGTGTGCAAATTTGGTACCATTGCACTCTGCGCACACACACACACACACAAAATCCACTTCGCTGTAAGCCATCTGGATGCATGAAGACCTGTTCACATGAAAAGCTAATGCGATTTTTCGCTGGACTGAGGAAGTACACAGTCTTTTTTTTTTCCTTTTTTTTATGGAAGTCTGAAGTCAGTGCACAGCATCACTGGACTACATGTGACAATTTGGACTTTAGCAGCAGTGGAACACCAAAATGTAAGTCCCTTTTCTGTTGTTTATAAATTAAGAAAATGTCAAATGACAAGGATCTATTTTAGCCGTTATATAAATTTTTTTTATAAATGTTTTTGCATTTTTTCAAAGGAACGAATATTTAATTCAGTGAAAGCTGGAACATTCCATTCAACTCGGCTTCACCTCGTTGAATGGTTTGTTCCAGCTTTCACCTCATGAAATATTCGTGCCACTGAACTCATAAACATTCATTATTTGTATAACAACAAACGTATAGTAAAACTGCAGCAGCTAGACTTTCCAACTGTGCAGCCATAATTAAAATTATATGCATTTTAAATTTGACAGTGAGGTTCACGGCTGCTCACCATTGTAATATTACAAGGCAGAGCTTTGATTCCTCCCTCACTGGTTAGTGATGGTGGAATTCAATAGTCCCATTTTCACAGTTGACTTTGAAGACTTTAAGAGGTCTAGCTGCAAAGAAAAATAAAAATTAACCTTTAAGAGTTTGTACTAAAAATGTAGGCATTAGACTCATCTATATCCTTCAGCTGTTTTATCACATGGAAAAGGCTACATTTTGTTTTTAATAAAAGACATTTCATCAAGAGTTTATATGTAGAATTTCTGGATCTGTCTGATCCCATGTTTCAGATATAGCCTTGACAATAATACAGTTACAGAAGTAGTGAGTAACGGAAAACTGTTAGCATCTACAGTGGTAGAAATAATACTTAAACCAGAACTTTCTTGAATCTTATATATAGTGAGCATAGTGCATTATTCTGTGCATGTCAGCAGGGTAAACCTATATGTGGGTAAAGGGGTGGAGCATGGGTGACACCGTGCATGACCAGGGCAGGACAAATGACGACCAAACTCAGACAAGTTCAGCTAACAGACTAACCCCAACTGAGGTGTTTATCAAGTCATATTTTGGGTCCGAGCAGTTGCTCTCATAACCATCTTGCCTTGGCGTGGGCAGTACAAATTATGACCCACTTATTTCCTCAGTAATATTGGATTAATGGCCAAATGTCAACAAACCAATTGCTGCTACAAATGAACACTGGTAGCAGCAACAGACAATCTCAGCCAACAGGCTAACCTCAGTTTGGGGTTAAAATCACATTTCTGGGGACTGAGTGAATGCTTTTGATATGGTGTGTGCATTAAAAATTTTGACCCCACTTATTTATTAATTACTAACGTCATAACACTACAGATATAGTAATTGTATGCAAAATTTTGGACACCCCTGATCATTTTCATGATTTTATCATTGGTTGTCTGGATCAGAAATTTCAGTTAAATATGTCATATAGCAGACACCCACAATGATATTTGAGAAGTGAAATGAAGTTTCTAGGATTTACAGAAAAAGTGAAATAATTATAGTTGTATGCAAAAGTTTGGGCACCCCTGATGACTTCCATGATTTTCCTTTATAAATCATTGGTTGTTTGTATCAGCAATTTCAGTTAAATATATCATATGGCAGACAAACACACTGATATTTGAGAAGTGGAATGAAGTTTCTAGGATTTACAGAAAGTGTGCAATAATTCTTGAAACAAAATTAGGCAGGTGCAGAAATTTGGGCACCTTTTGGGCACCATCTTTTTCAGCCATGCATACCGCCCCTTCTTGTTATGTCCAAATAACTCAATTTTAGTTTCTTCAGTCCACAGCACCTTATTCCATAATGAAGCTGGCTTGTCCAAATGTGCTTCAGCATACCTCAAGTGACTCTGTTTGTGCATGTACGCAGAAAAGGCTTCCTCTGCATTACATCTTCTCCTTGTGCAAAGTGTACTGTATAGTTGAACAATGCACAGAGACACTATCTGCAATAAGATCATGTTGTAGGTCTTTGGAGCAGGTCTGTGGGTTGACTATGACTGTTCTCACCATCCTTCGCTTCAGCTTATCTGAGATTTTGTTGGCCTGCCACTTCAGGCCTTAATTAGTACTGTGCCTATGGTCTTCCATTTCCTCACTATGTTCCTCACAGTGGAAACTGACAGCTGAAATCTCTGATAGCCTTTTGTATCCTTCCCCTAAACCATGATGTTGAACATTCTTTGTTTTCAGGTCATTTGAGAGTTGTTTAGAGGCTCCCATGTTGCCACTCATTAAAAGAGATGCAAAGAGGGGAAACATTTGCAAATGTCCACTTTAAATACCCTTTCTCATAATTGGATTCACCTGTGTAAGGAGATCAAGGGTCAATGAGCTTACCAAACCAATTTTGTGTTCCAATAATTATAGTGCTAAATGTATTCAAATCAATAAAATGACAAGGGTGCCTAAAGGGTGCATAACACCTAAGGGTGTTTTGCACCTGCCTAATTTTGTTATAATATTTATCATATTTCTGTCTATGGAAAATAAAACTGATTTTAAAACAGTTTAGTAATGTTGTAATGTTCCACTGAAATCTGTAATACTTGTAAAACATGTTTTTGTACAATTGACACCTGAGGAGGAATAAATAATGAATTCTGCACAATCTGAGTCTGTGTTTTCTTCAAAATTGAGTGAGTGTATTATATTATAGAGGTTGATAGGGAACAGACCGTTACGCCCTGGGACCGAGATGTTTAACCCCCAATGGAGTCTCACAATAAAATGTGTAAGTCAATGGTCTCAGTCACAAAACACCACCACCTATCAACAAACCACTGAAGCTGACTACAGAATACACACACACACACACACACACATAGTGTGCCAGGTACCAGAAGATGAAACTGATCAATACTGGCAGCAGATGAACATTCATTCATTTTCTGTACCCATTTACTCCAATCAAGAGTCACGGGGGGCAATCCCAGCACATGAGGAGGGGTAGACCCCGGACAGGATGCCAGTCTGTCACAGGGCCGTATATGGACAGACGAACTTATTCACACACACCACTGTAGTCAATTTAAAGTTTCCAGTTCACCTAATGTCTACTCCCTCTCACCTGCCTTGTTTCTCTTGTGACTCCTCCCACTCGCTCCTCAGAGAAAAGCCATGTGAACACGGGGGGAAGAACATGCTGAAACTCCACCACTACACTGTTTTTACAGGCTGCTTGAAAATGTAGCTGTATTTCTTACATTGGAAAAAGTCAAGAATACTTTATTTTCAAGAAATATGGACTTTCTACCAGCTGACGGATGAATTCTGTGCAATTAAAATTGATCAGGTTTTACTCTTTATCTGAAGTAAGAATGAAATCAGTGACCTGTTGTTTCTTTGAAAAATGAACAAAACAAAGCAAACATTTTATATTAAAAGGATAATTTATTAAAATGACATATTTACAGCTAATAAAAAAATAAAGTTGATTGGGTGATCTGTACAGGCTGCCTGAAGGTCAGGGACGAGACTGTTTGGCCTTTTTAACCTGCACACAGAAACATAAAGAAACACATTATGACTTTCTCGTTGCTACATGACATCAGCTGCTAAAAACAAGTCAGATGTGTGAGTGATGTCAACATCCAACATGTATTTTCTGACTCTTTACTCACGTTCCTGTTGGGCTTCCACTTTGGGTGGAGCTTGTAATGCAGTTGGCTTTCTTTTCTTGCCTCTTCGTAGTAGTTCTCCTTCTCTGTTGCAGAAAGCGAATGCCACTGCAAACACAAGACAACACACGGTCAGTTAACATACGCTCACTGACACCACCACAAGATCATGCACATGCAGGAGTGTACACACTCACCATCTCTCCCAGAAGTTTATTGACGATGGCACAGTCTCGAATATGTTGTGCCACCACAAATGGGCGCTGCTCCTTCCTGAAGATCATGAAGGCATTTGGGGGTTTTTTAACATATGGTTGGACTCAGAAGTGCTGGGAGGGATGTTGGATGTTGGTGAGGCTGGAGGACTTGAAGGACGAAAAGAGGTTGAAGCAGTAGCGGTGGAGGGAACTGAGTATAATGTGGGAGGGGCAGCGGTGGAGGGAGGGACAACTGGCAACAAAATAGTTTGTGGACTAGGAGCGCTGAGGGTCTGAGGGCTTTCCAGGTCCATGATCAGGGGATCCTGATCCTGGAGATACAAACAAACAACCAGTGATTAGAAGATGTCATCTGTCCACATTTTCACAAATCCATCTCTCCATTCATTAAAATTCTTAATTACAACAGCTCCATTTTCATTTACAACATAAAGTATCATTAGGAGTACTGAGAAGAATTAGTACTTATCTGTTTGTGATACTGTGTGAGTGGTGGAGTGTGGAGTGTTCATGTGTTACTGAACACTCAGTATTTAATGCTGTTGTTCTTATTTGTTGCATCGGGTGAAACTGAAAACAAACTTTCTGCTTTTATGACACTTTAAATGGTTTTGTAACTTTTCATTTATGATGTAATGACAAAATACTCCTGCTGACTGTGTTCTGTCCAACCCTACCTGTTCTTCCACAGGAGGTGCAGGAAGAGGAGCTGTGTGCTCGAGGTCTCTGGAATCGCGGAAACAATGCATCATGACCTCGGCCATGTGCACCAGCCGATCAGTTTCACTGTCATGATGAAGGAGATCCATGGAGAAAGTCTGATAATAATCCATGATGTCCACTAAAGTCAGAACACAACATCAATAAAGATGATTATTTTATTTCTAGAAAATTACAGACATAAGAAAAACATAAAATACAACAATTCAAAATTTAAATGGCCATAAAAAAAGATTAGTTCAAATGGAACAAATGCGAAAAATGAAACACTTTAAGTTAAATGATCTACAAAGACAATTCAATCTAAAATTTCAATGTAAAAACTAGAAAGGCACTTGGGTTTCTACCCAAGTGCCTTTCTAGTTTTGCCTCATCTAGTTTTGCCTCATCTGAATAACAACCAACCTTTACCTGGTTTTAATGTGCCTGTATTCTGTTTAATATATATATTTAATTTTGAAGCACTTCATGGCCTCAGGTGCTGAAAAGTTTCAGAGATAAACCTCTCTGATGGGTGGAGTCAACTTATGTCATTAAAACATTTGATTGGATAAACCCCTGAAGAAAAGTAATTACAAATTTAATATTGTGCTCAAAATAGCTCACCTTTAATGGCAAGAAAATAAAAGGGCACTCAGAGTGTGTGTATCTCTGCCAAATTTGGAACTTCCTCAAAATTCAAATATTCCCTGATGTAAAGACCATCTGAGCAAAACATATTGACAAAATTCAGCCAATTCTTTTAGATTTACAGCACTGCCCCTGTGGAGAGGTGCAGATGTTACACCTCCATCCTCATCACTGGTTAATAGAGAAACAGCTACAGAAAAATCACAAATCTGTTTTCTGAGAAATTCACAATGTACCAGATGTGAACCTGCAGTTGCATGAAACAGACACATATTTCAAAAAGCAGGAGTGGTTTTATCTTTGGGAGATTTTTCTTTCTTTCTTTCTTTCTTTCTTTCTTTCTTTCTTTCTTTCTTTCTTTCTTTCTTTCTTTCTTTCTTTCTTTCTTTCTTTCTTTCTTTCTTTCTGCCCCTTCTACTGCCTTAAATGTTTAGTGTGCCAACATTAAAATGATATGTTTTTATAAATAATAATAAAAAAAACTGTTTTCTGTTTTGTTTTTCTCCCTGCTGCCTGGACAACAGGAACATTCTAATTTTAATTCATGTCAATTTACTGTCATTAATGTAAAAACGTGTTTTATTTCAGTGATATTATCATATTCCTTCACAACATTTTACTCAGATACAGTAAATTCAGATGGAAATAGGCTGTGTACTTACTGTTTGCACTTTTGATTAAGTGATTTCAATTTGCACACTTTATCTTGTTCATTTACAGCAGCTTAGTAATTTCCATACAATACTTATTCATAATTTGGTGTGTATTTATGTCATTTAAATCATTTCAGTTTACCTGTTTCACAAAATTGAGAGACAAATCTTTCTTATTTATCCAAAGGTGTTAACAGTTTGGTGGTTGATGTGGTTCTGAATTATTAGTCTGTGTGTTTTCTCATAGCAATGTCAGTTTGGTGCTCCAACGTCAGCAGATGAATTGTTGTCTGGTTACCATAGAGACATGCCTGATATTTAAAGCAACATACACATCATATATGTTAACAGTTTTAGCAAAAATACTATCTTTGATAGTTTTTTGGTATTCTGGTATTCTGATTTTAAATAAATGGAAACCCAAATGTACTCAAAGTACAGGGTTTTTTTTTTTTAAGGGACCAAGACACCTTTTTTGACAAGCTGATTGATTGTGGCGTTATGAAAGTGTTACCCAATAAAAGAAAGTTACTGTTTTGTTTTTCTCCCTGCTGCCTGGACAACAGGAAAATTCTGTTTTTAATTCATATTAATTTACTGTCATTAATGTAAAAAACTGATTTACATCAGTGATATTATCATGCTGCTTCACAATATTTTACTCAGATACAGTAAATTCAGATGGAAATAGGCTGTGTACTTACTGTTTGTACTTTTGATTAAGTGATTTCAATTTGCACACTTTATCCTGTTCATTTACATCAGCTTAGTAATTTCCATACAATACTTATTCATAATTTGGTGTGTATTTATGTAATTTAAATCATTTCAGTTTACCTGTTTCACAAAATTGAGAGACAAATCTTTCTTATATCTCCAAAGGTGTTAACAGTTTGGTGGTTGATGTGGTTCTGAATTAAAAGTCTGTGTGTTTTCTCATAGCAATGTCAGTTTGGTGCTCCAACGTCAGCAGATGAATTGTTGTCTGGTTACCATGAAGACATGTCTGATATTTAAAGCAACATACACATCAAATATGTTAACAGTTTTAGCAAAAATACTATCTTTGATAGTTTTTTGGTATTCTGGTATTCTGATTTTAAATAAATGGAAACCCAAATGTACTCAAAGTACAGGTTTTTTTTTTTTTTAAGGGACCAAGACACCTTTTTTGACAAGCTGAGTGATTGTGGCGTTATGAAAGTGTTACCCAATAAAAGAAAGTTACTGTTTTGTTTTTCTCCCTGCTGCCTGAACAACAGGAACATTGTGTTTGTATATTCATATTAATTTACTGTCATTAATGTAAAAACCTGATTTACATCAGTGATATTATCATGTTACTTCACAATGTTTTACTCAGATACAGTAAATCCAGATGAAAAAAGGCTGTGCACTAAGGGCCCTGTCCCACTGGGGAGAGGATTAATTGCACATGAATTGAGTATACAAATTGCAGGCGTTCGTTGTCGTCTGCAACAAAAATGGCCAAAAATGACAAATGTCCCAGTATGAATTATGGATATATTAATAATACATAGCGAATATATGATGAACAATCACGGTTATATAATGCATGTATGTTATGCATTCACAGATTGTCCGCAAATCAGTTGCAAAGCAGATGTAATAAAAATGCTTTATTCGTGGCCAATCTGTATGCATTCGCTACAACATATTTTAGTTTGTGATGTGGACATGATGGGCACGATATATATCTGTTTTACACACTGTCCCAGTCCGCTGCCAAGCCGCAAATCCCCATCAGTTGCCGATATCAGCGGTTAGCGACAGATATACAGCGCACAGAGTGAGTATGTATTGTGTATGAATTGAGTATATATGGAGTATGTAAGGCGGATATTATCCGCATCCAGATTTTTGAACAGCTCAAAAATGCTGGCTGCGGACATGCGTGCCTCTGTGGATGATCATGGGCGTGTTCGGATGATGGCCGACTCATACAGGCATGTTACACGGATATTGCGGATGTTTGGCGAAGATGGGCCAATTTTGTGCGCAATCCATACTCAAATCCTCCTAAACGCCAGTGGGACAGGGCCCTTAGTGTTTGCACTTTTGATTAAGTGATTTAAATTTGAATACCTTATCCTGGACATTTAAAGTAGCTTAATTTACATACAACAGTTATTCATAATTTGGTGTTTATTTATGTCATTTAAATCGTTTCAGTTTACCTGTTTGACAAAGTCGGGAGACAAATGTTGCTTATTTCTCCAAATGTGATGACAGTTTGGTGGTTGATGTGGTTGTTCTGAATTAAAAGTCTGTGTGTTTTCTCATAGTAACATCAGTTTGGTGCTCAAACGTCAGCAGAAGAATTGTTGTCTAGTTACCATGGAGACATGTCTGATACTATAAAGCAACATAAACATCATATATGTTACTCAACAGTTTGAGCAAAAATGGTATCTTTGATGTTTTTTTTCTGGTATTCTGAGTTTAAATAAATGGAAACCCAAATGCACTCAAAAGTTTTTTAAAGGGACCAGACACCTTTTTTGACAAGCTGATTGTGGCATCATGAAAGTGTTACCCAATTCTCAAGGTCAGGGCAACCTCACTTTGGCAAAGTGGCCAATCCAAAGGCGACAATTCGTACTTCTGTGACTGTCCGCTCGGTGAAAATGTGCTCTGGCTGTATGCTGTTCTTTTGAAATCAGCTGGTTTGCTTTTGTCTCTAACTTGGTTCTAACAACCAGCTGACAGCTCTCACTGCCTGGAACCATGAGATTTATACATCAAGCTGACCTGAAATGAACCAATGTACATTAAATTGACTTTATTGATGAGTCTGACCCCTTTGAAAAGTGACCAAATTACATGTATTTGTATTGAGTTTGTGGCAGCATGGTGGATTAGTGGTTAGCACTGTTGCCTCACAGCGAGAAGGTCATAGGTTCAATTCCCGCTTGTGGCCTTTCTGTGTGGAGTTTGCTTGCTCTCCCCATGTTTGCGTGTGTTTCCTCTGGGTGCTCCGGTTTCCTCCCACATCCAAAGACATGCGGGTTAGGTGGATTGGAATCTTTAAATTGTCCATAGGTGTGCGAGTGGGTGTGTATGTGTCTGGGTGTACCCCGCCTCGCGCTCTATGACTGCTGGGATAGGCTCCAGCCCGCTCAACCCTTAATTGGACTAAGTGGTTGAAGATGAGTATGTGTGTGTGTGTGTGTGTGTGTGTGTGTGTGTGTGTGTGTGTGGGTGTGTGTATTGAGTTTGCCGATGTTTTCACCGACAAAACCTGCCCCGAGACGTTAAATGCCCAGATGACTGACCTCGAGATTTGAAGATGAAGCACTAAGGATCATCACCCCTTCAATTTCCAACTTTGCACTCATCACTCTGTCAGACACTCGCTTAACCTCCAACACACTCTTAACATACCTTTAAAATGACTCCAACACCATTTGTCTTCCCATCCTCACCATGACACAACAACTTGAATCCTCTGCCTATGCTCCTGCTCTTACATCCCTTCCACTTGGTCTCTTGGACACACAATATGTCTACCTTTCTCCTCAGCAGGTGGACACGTCAGTCTAAGACTATGGGTTTCATTGTTATTGTTGCCCTTTCTGTTGGGAGTTGGTAGCTTGATGTGGTAATTCCTTATTGTATGTTAGTGATCAAGTATTTGCCTTTGTTATCTGTTTGGAGTTTTTGAAACCTGGTTTAAAGTGTAAATATAAGAGTTAAGTTTCACTTCCATCATATGTGCAAGTGTCAGACACAGGGAGACCTCCCCCTGTTGGTGAGAGCCAATAACATTAGAAATGTGAGACTAAACCACACCCACTATGATGTCCACATGGTATAAAAAGTGTTATATGACTCATTTTAGAGGCCTTTCACAAGATGGACACGGTCTGTGATGGTCCTGGTCCAGTTTTCATTGTGACCTTTAATAAATCCAAAATGAGGAATACAGTGGTTTGGATCTTGGTAAGGGGCAGTAAATTACAAAAAGAACCAGCAGTTGTTTATTGCTTCATGTTATTCCTTATAGTTCATATACGAGGTGTATTAGATAAGAAACCGACACTTTTATTTTTTTTTTAACTATATGGATTTGAATGACGTGCGATTACACCAATCATGCTTGAACCCTCGTGCGCATACGTGAGTTTTTTCACGCGTGTCGGTGACGTCATTTCCCTGTGGGCAGGCCTTGAGTGAGATGTGGTCCAGCCCTCTTGGCTGAATTCCTTTGTTTCACACGCTGCTCGAGACGGCGCGCGTTGCTTTATCAAAATTTTTTCTGGACCTGTGAGGAATATCCGAGTGGACACTATTCGAGAAATTTAGCTGGTTTTAGCTGGTGAAAAGTTTAACGGCTGATGAGAGATTATGGGGTGTTTCTGTCGCTGTAAGGACTTCCCACGGAGTAGGACGTCACGCAGCGCTTCCAGGCGCCGTCGTCGGCCTGTTTCGAGCTGAAAACATCCTAATTTAAGGCTTAATTCACCCAGGACGTCGTGAGAGAACAGAGAAGATTCAGAAGAGGCCGGCATGAGGACTTTATGCGGACATTCCACTGTTTAAGGACATTTTGTAATGAAAGACGTGCGCGCAAATTCGCCGAATCATTTCCGTGACGACTCGGCGAATCTGTGTGCGCCGCGACAGGAAAAACACCTCCGTGTTGAAAAACATTTGTAAAATTCAGGCGGCTTTTGATGGCTTTCAACAAGTGAGTAACTGAGAAATTGTTTAGCAGCTTGGGCATGTTCCACCTTGCCCGTTAAGGTTTTCAACGGAGGTGTTTTTCCTGTCGCGACCCCCCGCGGTCGGGTCCGGCCCGACATGCAACTCTGCCCGCACGTTCTTTCATTACAAAATGTCCGTTAACAATGGAATGTCCGAATAAACTCCTCATGCCGACTTCTTCTGAAAGTTCTCTGTTCTCTGACGACTTCCTGGGTCAACAGAGCCTGAAATGTGGAAGTTTTCAACTTGAAACGGCGAGACGCTGCCGCCTCGAAGCGCAGATCGCCGTCAGGCACCGTGGGCCGTCCTTAAAGCGACACTACCAGACCAAAATCTCTCATCAGCCGTTAAAATTTTTTACCGAAAACCAGCTGAATTTATCGAATGGTGTCCACTCAGTTGTGCCTTACAGCTTTTGAAAAATTTTTTATCAAACAAAGCAGTAGTCTCTGAGTCATTCCTAAACAATGAAAAATCGACGAGAGGCTGGGCGACTCCTCACTCAAAGACTGCCCACAGGCGAATGACGTAACCGACAGACATGAAAAAACTCTCGCATGGCCACGAGGGTTCAAGCATGTCTGATGTAATCACACGTGATTCAAATCCATATGGTTTTTGAAAAAAATAATAAGGTCGGATACTTTTCTAACAGACCTCATATGTTGACAGTCCGGCTAACCAGTTAGCTTATTAATGCTAATAGTTGCTAACAGTAAGAAGCCTCTCACATGTGCTCATATTATTGTTGTATATTCGTGGTTGTTGTAAATGAATCTGAATGCTTAATTCTTTATTTTCATTGCTTGTTTATGACTGTTACAGTTAATTATGCTCCCTGTAGGATCTCCCAAGGCAAACAGGTCCTAGGTGACGGGTCAGACTAAGGGCAGTTCAGAACCTCCATGACCAGTAAAAGATCAAGGACCGTAACGTCGCCCGGTATGGCGGAGCCGGGGTCCCACCCTGGAGCCAGGCCAGGGTTTGGGGCTCGCGTGCGAGCGCCTGGTAGTTGGGCCTTAGCCCATGGGGCCCGGAGTGACGTGGGCCCGCCCTGCTGTGGGTTCACCACCTGCAGAGGGGGCCATGGGGGTCGGGTGCAGAGAGGATTGGGTGGCGGTCGAGGGCGGGTGGCCCGGTGGCCCGGTCCATGCTCACAGTCCCTGGCTGTTGGGACGTGGAATGTCACCTCGCTAGGGGGGAAAGAGCCTGAGCTTGTGCGGGAGGTTGAGAGATACCGACTAGAGATAGTCGGGCTCACCTCCACGCACAGCTTGGGCTCTGGTACACAACTCCTGGAGAGGGGCTGGGCGCTTCATTTTTTTCCCAAGTCGCCCACGGGGAGAGGCGGAGAGCTGGGGTCGCATTACTTATTGCTCCCCAGCTCAGTCGCCAAGTGTTGGAGTTCACTCCGGTGAACGAGAGGGTCGCGTCCCTACGCCTTCGGGTCGGGGACAGGTCTCTCAGAAGCAGCTCTCCACCAGCACTGTTTACGGTGCAGGTGGGGAGCTGTTGACCCTGACTGGGGATGTTGTCGGGCGGTGGAAGGAGTACTTCGAGGATCTCCTCAATCCCATCGTCACGTCTTCCGAAGAGGAAGCAGAGGCTGGGGACTCGGAGGCAGACCCATCCATTTGTAGAAGAATTTTTAGGTCCTTATTTGAACTATGATGAACTATCAAGTGTCCTGATCCGAACTGTATGTCCTCTGGTTGAACTAGCAGGTGTTCAACCCAAAAAAAGGGCTCTATTAGTCATTTAGTCTGTCAGGGGCTTTCCAAGGCCTTTTAGGTGCTTTCCCGCAGGCCACATGCAGGGGCCTCGGGCCAGCTGCACCTGCGGCTGAGGCCACGTGCGGGGGGGGCCTCAGGCCAGCTGCACCTGTGGCTGAAGGTCTTTTAAAAAAATCAGTTGTAAATCCTTCACGTTTTAATGGGAGCGTTTGTCACATTGAAATAATGGCCTAACACCTGCTTAGGGTTCACTAGAGGACACTTCCAATAGAAAACCATGTCTTGGGAATGAAATAAATAAAAAAAGTTGAAGGAGGAGCGATGCCCGCGGGTCTCCAATAAATAGATGAGCGCGGTTGTCATATTCAGTCTCTCTAGAGGACTCAGTTTGTCTAAGCTCTGTGTCGAAGGCTTAAATAAACTTAAAAACTCTGTGCATTTTATCTTGCTTAAGGCTGAATTATTCTAAAGTGTTGTGTCCTTTTCTAGCATATCACTTGCAATTAGTTTGTGTTATCTAAAAGACGACATCCCGAGAAGACTAAAGACGAGCCTCGACAGAACTTGGCGAGCCAGCTTCAGGAGGGTCCAGGGGCATTCCGGCAGCCTGGGGCGGTCCAGCTCATCCCTCCAGACCGTAAATAACAGTGATCACGACTAAAAGGTAAGCAGAAACCTTTTATAACTTCTGCACGATCTGGAGGAGTGAGTCGGGATTTCCGCCCAAGTTGACAGGTGATATTTTTTAATTGCCTCTTACCCAAAAGAACCTGGACTAAGAAAATTGATAAGAAACTAAAAAAAGATAAGATTGAAAATTATCAGGCCTTGTAGATAAAATGCTCAGAAGGTGTGTGTGTTCCCGGGAAAAAGAATGTCTGTGTGAGTGAAAGGTCAGGAATGTTCATGAACTCTGGTGCGGAAAAGAGTGCGTGGAGAATTAACCTGGATGCTTGGGGAATAATTGGTGTTGAAATTCGTTACTAACGTGCCGGCTGATAGCATGCGCTGTAGGGGTTAATTTAGGGGAGTATACTGACAAATAGATACAAGGTAATACAAGGTTATTTAAAGAGTTTAACAGAGACTGAAGTGAAATAAGTGAGAAAAAGAGTTTAACAGAGAATACGTGCAGAGGAAGCACAAGATAAGCGCCTGAGGGGGCGCAGTAGAAATACCGTACGTGATAAAGAGATTTAAAGAGAAAAGTGCAAAGTAGCACAGCTGACAGTAAGTAAAAGAGCTCAATAAAGGACGTCATTTTTTAAGAAAAGAGAAAAACTATAAAAAAAAATAAAAAAATGAATGAAGAGTTAGTGCAGAATACATGAGAATTAATGAAGCAGAAAATAGTGCAGTAAGGCACCAAATACACGCTTGTGGGGCGTGGGAGAAGAATAAGTAATTAAGTACACAGTAATATGAGTTTTTTATAAGAAAAGAAAAAGAGAGTATTTTCAGTGCAAAGGCACATTAAGCTCACGAGGAGCTCAGTAAGTGAAAAAAAAAAAAGTAGAAGAAAGTGCAGAAAGGCACAGGATACGCACGCGAGGCGCGGTAAGGCATAGAAATAAATGAAATATTGTATGCTCAGAGAGGAGCTGGTGAAAAATAATATATTAAGCACAGGATACGCACGCGAGGCGCGGTAAGGCGTAGAAGTAAATGAAATATTGTACGCTCAAAGAGGGCTTGTAAAAAAATAATATATGAAGTTGCTGGCAGCGCCGGAGAAGTTGTCTAACGTGAAGAAGAGATACATGCTTAAACAGAACACATTGGTGTTAAGTGAATAAAAAGGTTGTTTAAAGCCGCGGAGTGAAAAGTGGCAGAAGTCTAGATAGAGATATATAGAAAGTTGTTTTTAATAATTTTTGTGTATAAAGCTTTTGAAGATTGGTGTGTGGGAGAGTGGAGAGTAATCTGTGTAAAGCTGTGAGGGCTTGCAGGCTGGCTGACATACAAGATTAATGTGAAAGAGTACGAGGAGGAGGTGTTTAGACCCAACAGAAGGACTTGGGAGGAGCATGACAGGCAGAGAGGAAAGTGTGAAACAGAGACAGTGAAGAAAAAGACAGGATAAGAGACTGCTATGTAAATACAGAGAAGGTAGATATTATTTCAAAGAAAGAAAACTAATAAACAAACAGCAGAAAAAGACGAGAAGCAGAAAGTTAAAAAATTAGAAGGAAAATAGAAAGTCGGGAGCAAAGACATTAGGAAGTGTTAGGGTTGTAAGAGGATTAAATAAATAAAGTTGGTTATAAATCAAAAGAGTTAAAGCTTAGATTATAGTGAAAAAGCTGACAGACTGATCAATGCTTGGGACAGTCATTGATGGGAGACTTAAGTGATGATGAAATAATACTCCCAGAACATTACTTGACAGACGGAGACATCGAAACCCAGGGAATCAGGACACATTTTTGGCTGGAAAGGACCTATTTTGACAGGGTAGGAGCAGAACATTGGCAGGACGAACAAGAGATCAATCAGAAATTATGGCAGATTACTAAGGTAATCAATCTGAAGCAAAAGAAAGAACAATTCCCTCTAATTAATTGGGAGCTGCTGATAAGACGTCTGTGGCATCAGGGTTTAACCCCGTGGCTGGAGCTGCTTTGTGCTGATCCTAATAAAGAACTTAGCATACCATTAAATCATTTAATAACACTGCCAACCGATCCAGGTGAAGAACTGTTTCCTAGGTTGACTCTGACTGTGGTCCCAAGGAAGGTTCGGTGGGAAACAGGTAAATTTTCGTATTTAGTTAAAGAAAAAGAAGACGGGCATAACAGTTGGAAATTTAATCCTTTTAAGGGTTTAAAATACAAAACAGGTGTTACAGCCAGCAAGTTATTGGTCTGGATCAGGACAGCCCCTGAGGGACTACCAGAACACCATAGAAACACCTCACATAGCGTTTGTCAGGGTTACATGGGTAACTCTCAAGGTCAAGGTCGGGAAAGTACCCCGCTAGACTTAGTACTAAGAAAATATCCAGGAAAACGCACTAAGGCCAACCAATGTATGAGAAAGTGGCACAAAAGGTCACATGGGGGCAGGCAATGGCCTTTGGAGGGATCATTTGATCCGGTGATGTGTGAAGCAGTTGCGGTAGAAATACAGAAAAAAGAAATTAAAGATCAGCAGAAGAACGTAAATAACAACAAAAAACGCACTGAAGAAAAATAAGTTTTGGCCTTGTTCAAGCAGGAAGCACAGAGGCTACAGCAGAAAAGAGAAAAAATGACAGAGGAAAGATCCAAAGAGACTAAAGCCAGTGCACCGAGCTGGGAAGCAGAGCCACCCCCATATAAACGTCATGATATGGGAAAGACAGCTGGACAATTTGTATTAGGAACTCGTGAAGAGGACCAAGGCATGGATGTGGAGGGCAAATTCACACTGACACTAAAAGCTCGAGAGCCACAAGGAGACAGGTCCTCAGTCTGTCAAATGGATCATACAAGGTCTCCAAGTCCGAAAGTAAGTGGTCGCTCACCACGACCAGCAGGGGGGGCCACAAATAACAGTGACACGGAGGCAGACGAGGATAAAGAGAGAGACCTGAAGGCTCCGCCTGCACATCGAGGTCCACTGAAAACCGTCCCCTCCCACCATAAGTCAGCCGACTGGACCTTCACAGGCTATAGAGGCTCCGAAGAGTGGCACAAGAGCTTCTGTGACACACTGGATCTGGCCAGAAGAGATCATGAAGAACTAGCTGAGCAACTTCGGCTAGCGAAGGAAAGAATACAAAGACATAGGGACGCCGAGGAAAGAAGAATATTACAACAATCGACGCCCAATCAAGGGAATCACATTATAGAGCCACCCACCCGAAAAATTTCTGGTGAGATCGTCATTGAGAGTGCAAAAGAGGCCCGACTCAGGCAAAGACAACAATGTGTAGCCAAAGACATAGCGGCTTTAGAACAGAATATAACCAACTGGATGGACTGCCTGGAACCAGTCAGTTGCACTCGATCTGGAAGACAGTATGGAGCCCCCACAGAAGAAGAGGAGGACGAAGACCTCATATGCCCATTGGTGGTCAGAAATGGTCATCATGTGTATACCCCATGGAGCTGGACAGACATGGTGGGGCTGGCCAACAGGCTGCCAGACATCACCCAAGGAGCTGGGAGATGGATAACTGCCTTAGAAGAAGGCACTGCAGGGGTAACCTTGTCTTTAGGTGACATAAAAGCCTTGCTAATGCATGTCATGGGAAAACATGACACTGAAGAATTAGCAGGAAAGGTTGGACTAACACAAATGATGGGCACTAATCAACATGATGAAGTCCCCTTTAATCGCTATAGAAACTCCATGTGGGAAGGACTGAGAAGAAAGTACCCTGAGGTCTTGGATCCCTCTAAATTGGATGATGAGGAGTGGACACCTGAAGAGTGCCCAAAGAAGTTCCTGCACCGATTCCAGAAGAGATGGGTGGAGGAAACAGGAAATGCATGGAACCATTCTCCAGCAACTGAAATCCTGTTTAAAATAACTGTAAGAAAGGCTCTACCAGATGAGGTTCAGAAAGCCCTAGATGGAGTCGTGGGACTATCGAAAATGAATTGGGCTTTATACTCTGAGCATATTTGTCACCATCTTGAAATCTACAAGAAAGAAAAACAAAAAGAAGAAGATGCAGCAAAATCCCTGACGAAAAAATTGGTGCAGATGCAGTTGGGAGAGCTAACCAAAGTCAAGAAAGAAAAAACAAAGACCCAGGCACCAATGATGACCCCTGTTCCTTCTGAGCCGGCAAGCACGGGCCCTACGGCAAACACTGCTGCCACCATACAGGCACCTGTGGTAACAGCCACACAGAGCCCCCGAGGAGCAGCAGGAAGCACTCCTACAGGAGAAGTCTCAGCACCAGTGGAGCATCACTATCACTACCATAGCACTGGCACACCCGGAAATGGACCCACCTACAGTCATGGGTGGAGAGGAGAGTCACGGAACTTTCAAGGTCAAAGAGGAGGGTGGCGAAGAGGATCTCGCCAACCTTCATTTGGAAGCAGATTCCAGAACTCAGCTCCCAGGAACAGTCAAGCGGGACCGCCTATGGGATCAACACCCCCAATAGGGGATCAACCCTCTAATGAGTGTTGGAGCTGTGGACAACCTGGACATCGAATGAGAAATTGTCCGGCCCAACCTTGGGTTGGACCCTCTGCCTATTGGCAATAGGGAGGCCTAGAGAAGACAGAGGGGGAAACGGTGGCATTGGCTATTTCGATGATACCTAAGGAAGAGCCAACCGTCACCGTTAATATACAAAACAGAGATTTCCCTTTCACAGGGGCAACATACTCTTGCATAGGGAAAATGGGCGCTCATCTCCCCCTCTCTGGGTCTGTAATTAAGACCATCGGCTTCTCTAGGAAAACTCAAATAATATCTTTTACACGCCCACTTCCTGTAACGATTGCAGGAAAAACAATTGAAGCACCCCTGTTATACTCACAAAATACACCTGTGAATTTGCTGGGAAGAGACATTTTATGTAAGCTACAAACCCAGATAGTGTGTACCCATCAAGGACTGCAAATACACTTTCCTGACGAAGCACTCGCCAACATTATGGTGCTTATGGACATGGAAAACAAGGTCCGACCTGTGCAACCCATGGTATACTGGCTGAAGTTACAACCAGAAAATTCAAATCTTCAACTGGAATGGGAAAAATGGAAGCCCTGGGCAGAACAACACTATGAAGCAGTATGTACACCTAGTTTACCTTTACATGTCACCCTGATGTTCGATGCCAAACAAGAACAAACTGACTATGCATGCTGCTGGGATGCATTGATGAATCAACGGCTGTTTCACATAACCACCACAGAAATTTATTTAGGCCCCCAAGGGGCCGCAGCTTCTGTCAAGCTAACTTCAGCTGAACAACAATGGTATCAAGTGCCGAATGCCACGCCTCATGTGACCCTTTTAGTCTCAGAAAAGTACGAATCCCATGACCTAGGTCCAATGGTAAAGACAGCCTCAGAAGTTGAAGAATGGCAAAACATGGAAAGTCCACAAGTACATCTGTCAAAAGACCAGCAGTTTGTACGAATTAACTTAAAAGTAAATGATGAGGCTATAGCTCAAAAAGTGGAGCTCAATCCTAGACCAGAGGGACAGATGGTGTTATCGGCCCAACAAGAGAAATTGTTAGAGCAAATACCACCAGTGGTGTGGTCCAAAAGCAAAATGGATGTAGGACTAGTAAAAACAGCCTTACCAGTAAAAATAAAAGTAAAACCGGGAGCAAAACTGCCTCACCAAAGGCAGTATCCATTAAAACCTCAGGCTATTGAAGGCATAAAACCAGTAATTAAGGGACTAATGGCAGCTGGAGTTTTAATAAAAACTGCAAGCCCATGCAATACTCCTATCTATCCTATCCCTAAAAACAATACCAAAGAGTATCGGCTGGTACATGATCTGCGTCCTATCAATCCAATAATAGAAATGGATGCACCTATAGTACCTGATCCGCATACTATACTATCAAGCGTCCCTGCTGGAGCAAAATGGTACACAGTAATCGATCTGTGTTCAGCCTATTTCAGTGTGCCTGTGCACCCAGACTCACAACATTTGTTTGCATTCACATTTCTGGGACAACAGCTAACGTATACACGGCTACCTCAGGGACTGAACCTGTCCCCAGCCATCTTTAACAAAGTCCTGGCTGAAGATTTACAACACCTTGACATACCCAGTACATTGGTGCAATATATGGATGATCTCCTTATTGCACCAGAGACTCAAGAACAGTGTGAAAAAGATTCATTAATTGTATTGCATGCATTGGCAGATGGAGGTCATAAAGTAAGTAAGGACAAATTGCAGTTCTGCAAACAACAAGTAGAATACTTGGGAAGACAGTTGTGTGGGACCACGCGATGTATAGCCCCAAGCCAAGTGGAGGCTAAAATCAAGGCTCCCAAACCCCAAACAGTGGGACAGATCCTTTCATTCCTTGGGATGGCAGGGTACAGTCGGCCGTGGATTTGTGATTATGCTATAAAAACTGCACCTTTGCGTGCCATGATTAGAGCAGTGGGGCAAACAAGCAATGCAGCTCTCCTCGTCTGGACAGATGAGGCAACGGGAGCTTTTGAGGCCCTAAAAACAGACATGCAATCTGCTCCCGCGTTAGGTAACCCAGATTATGGGAAACCTTTCCATTTGTATGTTACTGAAAAAGCTGGTTATGCTTGTGCTGTACTAATGCAGGAAACAAATGAAGGAAAACAACCACTGGCCTATTATAGTACAAAGCTTGACAACATTGAAACAGGATTGCCACCATGCTATCAGGGTCTAGCAGCAGCTGCCTTTGCATTTCAAAAAGCATCATCCATAATCATGGGACATGCAGTAACGTTGTACACGTCGCATCAGTTACATGCCCTGCTAACCAGTCAACGTTTTGTCTTAACACAAGCTAGACGCACTGGATATGAAGTTGTGTTGTCCGCTCCAGAAATAACAATACAACGTTGTCACACGGTGAATCCCGCCACCAAATTGACCACACCGTTAGATGGTACTCCACATAACTGTGTGGCAGAGACAGAGAAATTTTTGAGAGCCAGAGAACATTTGTATAATCACGCCATAGATGCAGATCTAACCCTGTTCGTGGACGGCTCATGCTTTCGGGATGCCGCGGGATTGCATGCAGGTATGGGGATTGTTAAACTAAACACGGATGGCGAGACCTTTGAATTACTGGAGTCCCAAGGAATTGATCAGCCTTGTTCAGCCCAACTGGCAGAAATCAAAGCATTAACTATGGCTTGCCAGATAGCTAAAGATCAACGTGTTAATATCTACACAGACTCAGCCTACGCTTATGGCGTATGTCATGTACATGCAAACATTTGGAAACAAAGGGGATTCCTGAGAGCAGATGGCACCCCTGTCACTCATGGAGAAGCGATTTCCCAACTGTTACAAGCTCTCCAATTACCGTCTGAGGTAGCCATCATTAAATGTGCAGGTCATCAAAAGAATAATAACATCATAGCTCAAGGTAACAACCTAGCAGATGACGCAGCTCGCAAAGGAGCACAAGGAGAAAATATGTTTCCCCTGCTAACCATCCAAGATTGTGCCCCACTGGTTTCACTTGACGCACTGATAGTGGCTCAAAGTAGGGCCAGTGGAGAAGAAAAACGAATGTGGGTTAAACGAGGCCCTATTGAGACACGCAGTCAGGGGCCAGCGGACAAGCTGTGGCGCAGTAGTCATGGACATTTTGTGTTACCCACCAATTTATTACGACATGCAATCATTTGGGCCCACGGACCCGATCATTGTTCGCGAGTCCAAATTATGAACAAACTAAAAGCTGTCTGGTGGTCACCATATATGGCAGCTACAGTGGACCGTTTGTTGAATGAGTGTGAGGTATGTGCACAGTACAATGTCCGGAAATCATTCACAGCCCCTTTAGCCCACATTCTGGTCCCTGATGGGCCATTCAGACATCTTATGATGGATTTCATAGACATGGGAGCTGAAAATCGAGTTAAACGAATGAGATATGTTTTGGTAGTGATATGCAGATTCAGCCGATGGATTGAGGCAGTAGCCTCTGCAAATCAAGACCATAAAACGGTAGCCAAATTCTTGTGCCGAGATGTCTTTCCAAGATTTGGCATTCCAGATACTATCTCATCTGACAACGGTAGGGCTTTTGTAGCCAAGGTTACACAAGAAACATTCAAACAATTGGGTATCAAACAGAAGTTTGGGTGTGTTTATCACCCTCAATCAAATGGGGCGGTGGAACGGGCTAATGGCATTTTAAAGAACAAACTAGCAAAAATCATAGCAGACAGCAATGGCAAACTAACCTGGCTGGATGCGTTGCCGCTTGCTTTATTGTCAATGCGCTCACAAACTAACCGACTAACCCATTTGACACCATTTGAAGCTCTTACAGGTCGGCCGATGCCTAGTCCATACCTGAGAGGACCCTACGAAGGACCATCGCTGGAGCAGCTACAAGACGAATGGCATAATTATCTGAGACAGTTAACCCAAATACACAAAACTATCTTTTTGCAGGTCAAAGGTGCTACAGAAGACAGAGAAGCAGAGATTCCACTCGAAAATCAGAGCATCCAGCCTGGTGATCTGGTTTACGTCAAGGTGTTCAAAAAGAAGTGGGACAGGCCCCGCCGAGAAGGTCCTTTTAAAGTTATTCTTGCCTCACGTACAGCAGTCAAAGTAGACGGTAAGGACACTTGGTTTCATTTAAACCACTGCTGTAGGGTTGGTGGCCCAGCGCCCCTGCGGCCTTTGCAAGCTCGTCTTGGCAGAGCCGCCGGGCCAAGGGGGGAAGCAGGAGAAGCCAGAGACCCTACAGCAGCACTGAGGGACGGCCACGCCTCCCTGCAGCCAGAAGAAGCACCGAGGGAAGGCCACGCCTCCCTGCAGCCAGGCGAACACCGGCCAAGGCGCTCACAGAGACTGATTGAACAAAGACGACGCACAGCTTCAGAGAGTAGTGGATCCCTGCCAGATAGAGCAGTGACAGACTCAGATGCAGACTCAGAAACAACTGGAGACGCAGGCCAACAGACAGACAGAAATACAGACCGACAGATAGACAGGCCACAGGAGACATCAGACTCGGACAGCAACTTAGTAGATTTACCGACAGAAGAACCACAGGAAGTACAACCCAGACAAAGCACAGATACACCACACATCCCTAGTGACAGCTCATCTAGTGACGGCTCACTCAGTAGCACATCTAGTAGCACATCTCAACAGTCATCAGAGCAATGATTAAGGAATTATTCAAGGGATTGACAATACTACTGGTGGTCAGTATGGGAGAAAATAGACATCCAAAACATACAACGGACTGTGCCGTGGCCATGGCCGCAATAGCAGCTAAACAAGGCATTCTAAACACAGGAAAAACATATAATTTGGTATACATTAAATCAAAAGCCTACAAGAACATAGGAATACAGGGAAAGCTGGGGGATTACATATTAGGCGAAGCCATTAGCATCAAATGTGAAGAGGAGGGAACACTCAACATAGAGGTAATTCGTGATAAAAGAGGATGCAGGGAAACCAAGCAAGACGTAACTGTTACAGTACATGAAGCCACAAAATGGGTAAAAATCAAACCAAGGAAAAAGAGGACAATTAGAAGCCTAGAAACAAGCAGTCACTTAGGGAGATGGGATCCCAGTACAGACCTAGCTCGCACACAAGGGTTGAAGACCAATTTATTTTACCAATGGTTGAAATTTTCGGCTAGGCAGATCAGTGAAAAGCCTTGCATAGCCTGTCACCGGAAAGGTGTGATACCTCAGGCTAAACCCCTACCTGATATCAACAACTGTTATAGGAGTCCCCAACATAACTCAGACCAAGCAGAATGCTATACACAATGTGTTATGAAAATGGCAGTAGGTGATGAAAAATATGCTGCCGACAGTAAACTTTGTCCAGTGCCCCTAAGTACAGAAGGAACCGTTCCACCTATGATTAAAATAGAGAAAGGGATGATACACCCATTCTGTATAGCTAAAGGCTTAGTAGCACAATACATAAGCGATTGGCAGGTAGGGACGACCCAGCCAAAACACCACATACAGTGTATGCAAAAGCAGCAAGAATACAAACCGGCCAAAACAGCATGGAACATTACCGTCTGTCACACCCTGCCAGCAGCAGGCATACAGTGTGAACAAATAGTACCGGCCACAGGGGGGTCTGTAATTGGACTGAATCTCACCCATGCTTCATGGGTATCTACTCCAAATTTAGCTAAGGGAACGGTACCCTTAGCTGACATCTTTTGGATATGCGGACAAAGAAGGAAACTCCTGTCATCGCTGTCCCCTAATTGGAAAGGCCTTTGTGCTCCTGTGATGCTCACAGGAGCTATAACAGTAATTGAAATGCCAAATTCAATACAACCCATGCCACAGAAACTTTGTAAGACGTTTAATAATGACGTTTAAAACAGACTACAACATCACAGTAAGAAACGGGATACCAGAAGGGATACCCCGACAGTTAGAAGCCATAGACAGTAGCAGAGTTAAAGCAGATGAAGACGCGGATAAATGGGGATGGGCATTGGCTCTGTTCGGGGTTACTCCAAAAATCCGTTCTAGGTTCCAGGAGGTGCAGTGGATTAATTACTTGTGGTATAATCAGCAAAGATACCTGAACTAGACATTGGCAGCAGTAGGAGCCTTAACCGAACAACTGCACGCCACCTTGCTAATGACAATGCAAAATAGATTAGCTATTGAGATGATGATGGCTGATGAACAAGGAGTTTGTATTATGATCAAAGCCACCGAATGTTGCACAGCTATTCCCATGCGTACAGGGGAAGACGGAAATTTGACAGAGCTCTTAATCACACTTGAGGAGATGCAACAGGAACTGTTAAGTAACTCCATAGGAGGGAGAAATGAAACTGACGATTCTGGATACATTGTAGGGAATGGAATGAATATTGGCCCACTATTTTCACTGTTTGGGACTCTAAGGAGAGGGTGGATATCATGGAAAGACTGGTTATACCAGATAGGTGTAATCTTGGCACTAACAGGGGTGGCGGTCTTGCTGGTAATATGTTGTGGTATTCCCTTGATAAAATTTCTGGTCAATAAATTGATTTCATCCACAGTAGGACAGCTCCCACTGTTAGCCATCCGAGCCCTGGAAGAAAGCACAAATGAAACAGACAGAGAACCAGAATATATGGAAATGGATGAAATACCAATTATCCTCCCCGACAGCCCCCAGCTCCCTAATATTGTGGCGTACACCCCAGATAGGGAGGACTGGGATGGACCGTGCTTGGTGATATTGTAGACGAGGAAGAAGACACGCACGCACATTTACATTCACACACATGCACCCACAAAAATGAGGGATAGGATAGACAATATCTGAAAGAATGACATGGAGCTGTAATAATGAACGTATATGTATATTACTAGGACACAGGAGTATGGCTGAGAGACCAGACTCCCCTGATCAGGGACCTATGCCTGATCTGCCTCTATCAAGTCTGATTGGACTCTCAGAACTGTTTGGAGAAGAGGATATACAGGAGGGATGGTCGAGACATGATTGGTCGCCACAGCCGCCATCCATCCAGCAGCTAAACCAGTTGGCAACAGAAGGATCTTCATCGTTCCAGCACCTGGCGATGACGGCTTCACAGAATCTGCCTGCAGCAAGAGTCGGCCCAAGGACTCCACCATCACCTGAAGGACCCTTTGGACTCAGGAACACACCCCTTCCGCAGATGCCATGGAGACAGTCACATGTGCCAGTGGCAACGATACCCTCCAGGGGAGGCAGCCAAGGTCGGCCATATGCAGCAACCGCCCGAGTGCATCCTAGACCCAATTCACTGCTAGGACCTGTCCCCAGCTTTCCACCCCCAAGGCAGGAGAGATATTCTGATCAGCCCAGTACCTCTGGAGGAGGATCAGCAGGGGTGGACCTTAGTCGAACTCACCCACCAGGACAGAGGGGAGCTTTGTACAGGCTGCTAAATGCCCAGAGTGTCCCAACCACTTGCCTGTGCGACATCAACAATACTCCCCCCACACACGAAATGCCTTCCCCCTTGTACTTCCTGTCCCCTGGACTGCACAACCTTAATCTGGTCATGGTCACCCCACAGGACATGGCAATCTTGGTTCGAGAGCTTCGTCTTCCACAAGAGTCTGTTCCAAAAACCTTGGAGCAGCTCCTGCCCCTCACAAATCACATTCCCCATGAGCTATTTGAGGAAATCATGCCACAACTGAGTCAGACAGCTGCATACCTGTTAAGGATACACTGTGACAATGCCAACATCTCTTGTGCTCAGGAGGGCCTCCATACTCAACTGTGTGGTCTTCAGTCTAGTATGGACATGCTAGCCAGCATGATGGAGCATATGGAAAGGGAGCAGCTAGGACTGGCCACCACCACCCTGAATGTGGGCAAGAATTCTCTGGGGGCCCTGTACAACCTGGCCAAGCAGCACAAGGAGCTGGAAAGATCCATCAGAGAACTGCACGACTGTCTGAAAGCCAGAATTCCTGATCCTTCCCCCACTACCCCTGAAAGGCCAACCTCCCCATATTCCCCAACTTCTCCCAAAACTTCAGACGTTGAGTAAATGCTGAGGAGCGCGGACTGACGTAATGGCACTGAAAACGGACGATGACCTTGGTTCTTGAGTTTGAATTACGGACTGGTTTCAGAAATCTGAGTGTAAATAAAACAAAAAAACAAAGAAGGATATATGTTAGTAACGAAGGTTGGGTAAATGTCTGTCCTTACCATCATCTGCGTAACACAGATAAAGCTAAATGCATACACATAGATATCACATTACAAAGTTATAAAAAGGGGACCCTTACACGGCGTGTTTGTAGATTTAGTAGTAAAGATGCACCATAGGGACCCCTTTTTCTTAAATTATAGCATGCCTCAAGAGACATGCATCGCCTAAATTTGGCGTCTGGCCAAAAAGGGCATTAGAAAACAAGCTGAAAAAGAAGAAAAACAAAGTGAAGAATGTTGAGAAATGGCCTATAATGAAAACCATTATATGATTGACTAAGGCAAATGACTTAAGGACGGACATGAAGGGAAACCATTTATTGTGTTTATCATTTAACTAGATATAGCTGCGCTAACCTTAGAATAGTTTCTTGATTGGTTGACTAAATAGTGGTAACGTAGGGGTTATTTGATGCATTTAAGTAATAAATGTGTGACTCTTTAACAAAATAATATGTAGAACCAAGTATAATGGGTTGGAGCCTCTGGTTGAGTGAGACAATAGATGCCAGAAGATGATTGGTTGCACTAATGTCAATGTAATGCCTTTACTTTGCCATGATTAAGAAGTTGCTGTAACTTGTTTTATGTGGCCATTTTAAGTGCCTTGAATTACACCAAAACTCAATGTTTGAATGTCACCTTGCGTTGATATAATCCGGCTAATTGCTCACCTTGTGCCTTAGTATGTAGGTTCACCTGCACTTCAATATATTTACCATGTGAAGTATCACTGATATTCATATCCGCACCAGAGTTATCAGTAATTCGAGTGATGTGTTTTTCTTTTTTATTGCAATGCACAAATGAGGATGTCTTGTCAGTAAACAACCCAAGAGTATAGTTGATGTAATGGGACTCTTTCGAGTCCCAGAGGAGGGACTGTAGAAGAATTTTTAGGTCCTTATTTGAACTATGATGAACTATCAAGTGTCCTGATCCGAACTGTATGTCCTCTGGTTGAACTAGCAGGTGTTCAACCCAAAAAAAGGGCTCTATTAGTCATTTAGTCTGTCAGGGGCTTTCCAAGGCCTTTTAGGTGCTTTCCCACAGGCCACATGCAGGGGCCTCGGGCCAGCTGCACCTGCGGCTGAGGCCACGTGCGGGGGGGGGGCCTCAGGCCAGCTGCACCTGTGGCTGAAGGTCTTTTAAAAAAATCAGTTGTAAATCCTTCATGTTTTAATGGGAGCGTTTGTCACATTGAAATAATGGCCTAACACCTGCTTAGGGTTCACTAGAGGACACTTCCAATAGAAAACCATGTCTTGGGAATGAAATAAATAAAAAAGTTGAAGGAGGAGCGATGCCTGCGGGTCTCCAATAAATAGATGAGCGCGGTTGTCATATTCAGTCTCTCTAGAGGACTCAGTTTGTCTAAGCTCTGTGTCGAAGGCTTAAATAAACTTGAAAACTCTGTGCATTTTATCTTGCTTAAGGCTGAATTATTCTAAAGTGTTGTGTCCTTTTCTAGCATATCACTTGCAATTAGTTTGTGTTATCTAAAAGACGACATCCCGAGAAGACTAAAGACGAGCCACGACACATTACCCAGGCCAAAGTCACCGAGGTGGTTAGAAAGCTCCTTGGTGGCAAGGCTCCTGGGGTGGATGAAATCCGTCCTGAGTACCTTAAGTCTCTGGATGTTGTGGGGCTGTCTTGGCTGACACGCCTCTGCAGCATCGCGTGGCGATCGGGGACAGTGCCTCTGGATTGGCAGACTGGGGTGGTGGTCCCTCTGTTTAAGAAGGGGGACCGGAGGGTGTGTTCCAACTATAGGGGGATCACACTCCTCAGCCTCCCCGGTAAGGTCTATTCCAGAGTACTGGAGAGGAGAATTCGACCGATGGTCGAACCTCGGATTCAGGAGGAGCAGTGTGGTTTTCGTCCTGGTCGCGGCACACTGGACCAGCTCTACACGCTCCATCGGGTGCTCGAGGGTCCATGGGAGACCCAGGACACGCTGGAGGGACTACATCTCTCGGCTGGCTTGGGAACACCTTGGGGTTCCCAAGGAGGAGCTGGAGGAGGTGTGTGTGGATCGGGAGGTCTGGGTGGCTTTGCTTGAGCTGCTGCCCCCGCGACCCGACTCCGGATAAAGCGGAAGAAAATGGATGGATGGATGGATGGATAGTTAATTATATACAAGCTGTTCTGGTGTCAGGTTCTTTTTATTCTCTGTTACAGAACCATACACACCTTTCACATAGTTCCAACACATTAACCATTATCAGCAATAAAGGGGCTAAAAGGAGCATCTGGACTTCTGTATTCTAACCAATATCCCAGAGTGTCCACAAGTGATTTAATCCAGTGTACCATACAGTCCTTACAGTAAACCGCCATAACAAAGTTTGTTAGCTATATTTAACCAACGAAAACTCAGTTTAATTTAAAAAATAACGACGACTGACCTCTTTTTCATCTTGACAGCAAACATAATTTTTTAAACCAGGACTATGTCAGATGTGGGGGTGGGTGAAAGCTTTTCACATCGAGCTGCTGTTACATAGCAGACCAAACTCGGTCTGCTATGAATTATAATGTGCTTTTTAACTCATTGGTTAATTTTTATTACGTCAATGGAAATAGGCAGTGCAGTTTGCAAAACTACGGGTATATATATATATATATATATATATATATATATATATATATATATATATATATATATATATATATATATATATATATATATATATATATATATATATATACACACAAGGTTGGGTAGGATTACTTTGAAAGAATACATGTGGATTACATGTATGTACATACATTTGGATTACTTGTAATCTGATTACTTTTGGATTACATTTCAAAGTAGTCCTACCCAACCCTGTATGTATGTGTGTGTATATATATATATATATATATATATATATATATATATATATATATATATATATATATATATGTAGATAGAACTATAGATATGTTTGAACATCAAAAATATTGAGGACCACAATGGAAAAAGATTTTATGTTTTATTGCTGTCCTGCAATTTTATATACTGTATTATTTTTACATACATGTATTTTATTGCCAAATAAATCAAATCAAATAAAATCAGGCATTTACTGTATACAGGGGAAAACGTGAAAGTGTGGCATCAAAAAGTTTTAGCTTTTAAACATGAGATTCTCTATCTATCTATCTATCTATCTATCTATCTATCTATCTATCTATCTATCTATCTATCTATCTATCTATCTATCTATCTATCTATCTATCTATCTATCTATCTATCTATCTATCTATCTATCTATCTATCTATCTATCTATCTATCTATCTATCTATCTATCTATCTGCCTGCCTGTCTGTCTGTCTATCTATCTAACGTGTGTGTGTGTGCGTGTGTGTGTGTGTGTGAGCCGCTTAATTCCACCAATTTCTTATAGTTTACTGCAACATTTAAAAAAGCAACATTTCATTTCTTAAATCGTAGGTAATGTTCATATAAATAACTGGACCCGAAAGACCATACTATTTATTTACATATATTCCTGGAAAAAATTTCAAAATACGAGGTCTATTAGAAAAGTATCCAACCTTATTATTTTTTTCAAAAACTATATGGATTTGAATCACGTGTGATTGCGTCAGACAAGCTTGAACCCTCGTGTGCATGCATGAGTTTTTTCACGCCTGTCGGTTGCGTCATTCGCCTGTGGGCAGGTTTTGAGTGAGCACTGGTCCACCCCCCTCGTCGGAATTCCTTTGTCTGAGAACGTCCTGAGAGACTGGCGCTTTGCTTGATCAAATTTTTTTCAGAAACTGTAAGGCACATCCAAGTGGACACCATTCGAGAAATTCAGACGGTTTTCAGTGAAAATTTTAACGGCTGATGAGAGATTAAGGAGTTGTTGTGTGGGCCGCCGAAGAGGAGGTACTGCTGGCCCACCACCACAAGATGGCGCCCTGCTTGAAGTGCGGGCTTCAAGCACGAGAGGGCGTCGGAGCGACCAGGAGTGACCGCTGTCACACATCATCCATACCAGCTGTCACTCATCCACTACTCATCACCACCACCATAAAGGCCAGACTGCAACTCCACCTCCCTGCCGAGAAATCAGCTACCATTCAGGTAATTTTCTCTGCTGACTCAAAACATTGAGTATTAATCTGAACTTCTTTGCAGCCGTTTTCCTGGTGTGTCCTTATCTGTGGGATTGGCGTTTGGTGTGATCAGCAACGGCTTCGCCTCACACCCCAAACCAGATAAGTGGTGAAACAGGAGCTGCACGAGTGTGTGACTGGAGGTGGAGGTGCTCCCTCCTAACTAAACACTGACTGTGGGATTACTGAGTGTGCGAACTCACACTCATCAGGACTGTCTCTGTTTTCTGCCAGCAGTGCCGGGTCTGACTGCTGAAGACAGCGGCCACCTGGGGCGCAGGGCTTGGCGGCGCCGGTGTTCTTCAGCTCCGTTGGTGGTGGAAGCTGTGTGGGGATCCGGCTCTTCTCTCGCCAGGCGTCTTCTATCGTCGAGCCTGCCCACACGTCACCTGGTGTATGATTGACAGTCCACCATATTGTTATTGTCTGTACGTCGTTGTGCGATTCACAACATTAAATTGTTACTTTTGGCTTATCCATTGTCCGTTCATTAACGCCCCCTGTTGTGGGTCCGTGTCACGACACTTTCACAACAGGAGTGTTACTATTGCTTTAAGGACAGCCCCGAGCCGCCGTCATCAGCCTGTTTTTGAGCTGAAAACTTCCAAATTTAAGCCTCTGTTGACCCAGGACGCCGTGAGATAGCAGAGAAGTTTCAGAAGAGGTCGGGATCAGCAGTTTATCCGGACATTCCACTGTTAAAGGAGATTTAACACTTGGATGTGCCTTACAGTTTCTGAAAAAATTTTGATCAAGCAAAGCGCCAGTCTCTCAGGAAGTTCTCAGACAAAGAAATTCCGACGGGAGGGGTGGACCAGTGCTCACTCAAAGCCTGCCCACAGGCGAATGACGCAACCGACAGGCATGAAAAAACTCACGCATGCGCACAAGGGTTCAAGCTTGTCTGATGTAATCGCACCTGATTCAAATCCATATAGTTTTTGAAAAAAATAAAAAGGTCGGTTTCTTTTCTAATAGACCTCGTACATTTAAAACATTTCAAGCGTTGTTGTTGGCCATCCTTCAGTCCGCAAACATTTTTAGAACAAATGTGGAATAGTATAATGACAGGAAGCAAAAGGCACAAAAACAAAACAAAACAAAAAGAATCAACAGGCTTTGTTCCCTCATCAGTCGAGATAATGATGTAAGTAGCAATTCCTCAGAACTTCCTCACTGAACTGATAGGTTAGCTTCTTCTTTACTTTCTTAATCTCTCCAGTTTTACTATAGTTTCTCAGAGCTCGAGCCATTTTTTGGTAGGTCATCTTTTTGCGATTTCCTTTCTGAATGCCCCAGTGGCTGGCTAGAGCTTCTTTGTGTTTTGTGGAGAACTGGAAGATGCCCTTGTCCTGGTCCACCCACCAGATGCTGTCACTCATATCACCACTTTTTAACAAACTAAGGAGAAACTGGTACAGCCGGATTTTCTTCTTGTTGCCTGGATTGGAAAATAGCGGCAGTTATTCGTTCATGCAGGCTGATTGTAAAAATACTTTGAGTTCAGTAAATACTCACTTGCATCTTTTCTGAAAAAGGAATGGTTGTGGTGGTCAAACTCATCCTCCCCATCTGATACCTCCAGTGGAGGGCTAATTCCTCTTTGCTCCTCTTCGGAGTAGTAGTGACCAGGTGACACAGAGGGTTGGTGCTGGTAACACTCAGCTGGGCCGTAGTGTGGGGTCTTTGGGAGAAATGTCAATGTTTCGTCATATGATTATACAAAGCAGCAGTTTTTGTTTGCAGTTGCTCACAGTGTGAGATCCGAATACAGACCTTGTGTTTGCTGTAAAAGCGGAATTAGCTGTATCACAATAGAATTCATTACTCAGCAAGTCCTTAGATGACATTTCAGGGGAAATATCCCTCTACATGTACTGGAAAGTTTGTGAGATAACAAAAAGGGTTTCATTCTGAATAATTTGAGAACAAAGATACTGTTTTTAACCAGTTTTCCTTGTCTCACATCATTTTTTAAAATTATATTTATGTATATTCATATTAAGCCATATTTTTCACATTAAATGGAGAAGAGCAGCCTCGACTGTATTTGCAGTAAAATGTACGTTAAAAGTGATGAGAGGTGAGATGACAAAAAAAAAAAAAAAAATCAAAAAAGCAGTGTTTTTACAAATAAAATGACACTACAGTTACTGAGTGCCCGATCATACAGCTGGCCTGTCCCAGTGCAGTCATCAGAGCTAGTTTCTAACCAAAGCAGTTGTCCCATTTTCACAAAACTACAAGGAGCTGGCCTGCCAGTATATAGACCTGGGTTTGAATCCCGCTCATGCTACCTGTACGTGACTGTGGACAAGAAACTGAATCTACATTCCACCCAGCTGTGAATGGGTACCGATCAGTGGTGGGGAATTAACCTGTGTCGGACCGGCGTCCCGTCCAGCGGGAGTTGTAGACTTGGCTTGATGCTATGAAATCCAGTGATAAGTACTGGCACCAACAAGCCACATAGTCTAGATGATAAACTGGCAATATCAGGTGAATCGTGCATTTTGGGATACTAACATGCCTTTTGCCATGGTAATAGAGCATGACCTACTGAATATTTTCAGACATAGTGACAGGCTGAAAGTGCCCCCTGGTGGCAGGTGGCACCACCTACATTTAGACACCCTGTATATGCTGTACTGTACTGTACAAAATAATGGCTATAGTTCATTTTAAGGTGCTCTCAGACTGTATATTATGTGCTTGTGAATATTATTTTGGCATTTATGTGTCTATCTCTTTTTCTGTCTGTCCGTCCATCCATCCATCCATCCATCCATCCATCCATCCATCCATCCATCCATCCATCCATCCATCCATCCATCCATCCATCCATCCATCCATCCATCCATCCATCCATCCATCCATCCATCCATTAATAGCCGGTTGTTAAGAAGGATAATTTCTCAGAACCTATGCTGATTGTAGGTATAAAATATACTTGTATTCTACATTCATCTCCCCGTGGATATTCTAAAAAAAAGAGACCTTTGGCCCTTTATCATGTAACCATGTGACCAATATGAACAAAATGTCATGGTCAACTATGGACCAGGCGTTAGTGCAAACTAAAGCAGTGCATGGTAATTTCTATTTCCAAAATACAGAGGAACTGAAGTGATATATTTTGTGACCTGCAGATGGCAGCGCGTGGTGCTTTACATGATACAACATTACATAAAGTAAATATATCTCAATCCAGTAGACCAAATTGCTAGATGGATTTTAGAAAATATAGTAAGATATGTCAAAAAATATCATTAGACTTTTTCAGGGTTATTTTCTCCTAGAATGAATAAATTTAGTTATATGCACCAAGGATACTGTATGACAGTGAACCCATTTTAATAGTATTCTTTCATGATATACAGCCGGCAGATTTCAGCATAAGTTGTCTCTCATGTAAATGTCAGATTGCCCAGGGAGCGTTCCACTTGAAAGCAAAGTGTTCATAGAAAGATTTGTTGTGCTTCTCTATGATTGAACAAGTGAACAAATGGAAGTCAATAAAGCCAGGTGAGAACTGTTCACCAGGAAGCGTCGCAACCTTGAAAACATTCCCCCAGCAGAAGGTGCCCTTGATGAGCATGTCATGAGAGCAGTGTATCAGACTGGCTACATATGGAGCCAATCTTTACAACCTTCTCCTGTCTTGCCATCACCATAAGACTGGGGTGGGAAACAGGAAGGCAATATGTGGATGCCAGTATAGACCGCACTGCCAGAGACATCAAACATTTGCCTGGAACTCCTGAGCTGTGGGTGCAAGAAAAGGATGTAGAAAGTCCTATTGTGGGTGTAAAAAGAAATCCCTTAAATGCACTGAACTCTGTTACTGCGGTGGCTTTGTGTCCAAACTGACTTCTAAATATTTGCTAAATGTGACACTCTATTTGGTTTGATGAAGGTTTGGATCATTTTGTGATGTTTCTACAGTCAGATGGAGGCCCAGCATTTGGTTTATTGCTAAGATCCATTTTTTTTTTATCTTTTAACCTGTTAGTGCTGAGTGTGACCTTAAGACTCATTAAACAAAAACAACCAATAGGATACAACAGATATATCAATTTCATTGAGAAGAAAATAGTATTAATCTTCACTTTCTTGCAAATGTCAGTTTTCTCTTTGTATCTGAGCTTGATTAAGGATATCAGTGTAGGTGATGGTACCTACTACCAGAGTTGAACTCCTGTATGATTCTGTTTGCAAGTCATGTGTTTTATTTTTGAGAGAATACAGTAGTTATAGGAACTGATATTTGAATTTACAATGAATATAATGGCAAGATTTACACCTTTGTTTAATTTTCAAAGTTCTATATCATATAGCTATATAGGTGGTGCCACCAGTATTTGCCATCTGTATTATCTTTTCTGCAAGATATATGTTTTATTTTTACAGCCATGATAATAATAGTGACTTATGTTAGAATTTACAATGAATGCAATGGCAAGGTCTACATCTTCCCTTGGTTAACTTGTGCTCGGTACGGTATATAAATGTAGGTGGCGCCACTTGCCACCAGGGGGCACTTTCAGCCTGTTACTATGTCCCAAATTCCTAAGTAGGTCAAGATGTAACAACATGCCAAAGGGCATGTTTGTATCACAAATTGCATGATTTTCCATCTTAGCAGCTAGACTAACGGAGCCTATATAGCAATTACATCTTCTTCTTACTTGGTCTGTGGTCACACACAGGACAGGTGGGTCAGTATTGTCAATCAATCAATCAATCAATTTTTTTTATATAGCGCCAAATCACAACAAACAGTTGCCCCAAGGCGAGAGAACCAGGAAAAAGACATGCTGTGGAGGGGAGCAGAGATCGATCACTAATGATTAAATGCAGAGTGGTGCATACAGAGCAAAAAGAGAAAGAAACAGTGCATCATGGGAACCCCCCAGCAGTCTACGTCTATAGCAGCATAACTAAGGGATGGTTCAGGGTCACCTGATCCAGCCCTAACTATAAGCTTTAGCAAAAAGGAAAGTTTTAAGCCTAATCTTAAAAGTAGAGAGGGTGTCTGTCTCCCTGATCTGAATTGGGAGCTGGTTCCACAGGAGAGGAGCCTGAAAGCTGAAGGCTCTGCCACCCATTCTACTCTTACAAACCCTAGGAACTACAAGTAAGCCTGCAGTCTGAGAGCGAAGCGCTCTATTGGGGTGATATGGTACTACGAGGTCCCTAAGATAAGATGGGACCTGATTATTCAAAACCTTATAAGTAAGAAGAAGAATTTTAAATTCTATTCTAGAATGAACAGGAAGCCAATGAAGAGAGGCCAATATGGGTGAGATATGCTCTCTCCTTCTAGTCCCCGTCAGTACTCTAGCTGCAGCATTTTGAATTAACTGAAGGCTTTTTAGGGAACTTTTAGGACAACCTGATAATAATGAATTACAATAGTCCAGCCTAGAGGAAATAAATGCATGAATTAGTTTTTCAGCATCACTCTGAGACAAGACCTTTCTGATTTTAGAGATATTGCGTAAATGCAAAAAAGCAGTCCTACATATTTGTTTAATATGCGCTTTGAATGACATATCCTGATCAAAAATGACTCCAAGATTTCTCACACTATTACTAGAGGTCAGGGTAATGCCATCCAGAGTAAGGATCTGGTTAGACACCATGTTTCTAAGATTTGTGGGGCCAAGTACAATAACTTCAGTTTTATCTGAGTTTAAAAGCAGGAAATTAGAGGTCATCCATGTCTTTATGTCTGTAAGACAATCCTGCAGTTTAGCTAATTGGTGTGTGTCCTCTGGCTTCATGGATAGATAAAGCTGGGTATCATCTGCGTAACAATGAAAATTTAAGCAATACCGTCTAATAATACTGCCTAAGGGAAGCATGTATAAAGTGAATAAAATTGGTCCTAGCACAGAACCTTGTGGAACTCCATAATTAACTTTAGTCTGTGAAGAAGATTCCCCATTTACATGAACAAATTGTAATCTATTAGACAAATATGATTGAAACCACCGCAGCGCAGTGCCTTTAATACCTATGGCATGCTCTAATCTCTGTAATAAAATTTTATGGTCAACAGTATCAAAAGCAGCACTGAGGTCTAACAGAACAAGCACAGAGATGAGTCCACTGTCCGAGGCCATAAGAAGATCATTTGTAACCTTCACTAATGCTGTTTCTGTACTATGATGAATTATAAAACCTGACTGAAACTCTTCAAATAGACCATTCCTCTGCAGATGATCAGTTAGCTGTTTTACAACTACCCTTTCAAGAATATTTGAGAGAAAAGGAAGGTTGGAGATTGGCCTATAATTAGCTAAGACAGCTGGGTCAAGTGATGGCTTTTTAAGTAATGGTTTAATTACTGCCACCTTAAAAGCCTGTGGTACATAGCCAACTAACAAAGATAGATTGATCATATTTAAGATCGAAGCATTAAATAATGGTAGGGCTTCCTTGAGCAGCCTGGTAGGAATGGGGTCTAATAAACATGTTGATGGTTTGGATGAAGTAACTAATGAAAATAACTCAGACAGAACAATCGGAGAGAAAGAGTCTAACCAAATACCGGCATCACTGAAAGCAGCCAAAGATAACGATACGTCTTTGGGATGGTTATGAGTAATTTTTTCTCTAATAGTTAAAATTTTGTTAGCAAACACAGGACAGGTGGGTCAGCATTGTCCATTTCCAAAGAGCATTTGTGCTTTTGACCAGCAAAAGCTGGTCTCTCTCTCTCTCTCTGCCAGGCACACTCCGGTTTAGAGGGAAGGGTAGGTGCCACTGTGAATGCTTGATATCATATTTGGAATACAACAGAGCCGTGCGTAACAAACATGGTAAATCCAAAGCTTTTGTGCCTAGTGACTGTTTTTATTGTAATATTTCCCCCACTTAAATAGCAAAGTGCACTCTGACCCACTTTAAATGGACTTGCACTTTGCATTTTGACATAAACCATGTAGAAAACATGTAGAAAAATAAACATTTTGTAAGAAATGACAATGATTGTTTTTCACTAATGCTCTATTGGAAAAAAAACATTTTTGCTTGAAAATTTAAAGCTGTTTGATGAGTTATGATTATGTATTGTTGCTTTAATTATTTCCTCATCTGTATATGTTTTCAAATTCCACATGCAGAGGGTGTGCTAAAATTTTAATCTGCTTACTTGCGGTGAAACAGACAGAGGTCCAAGTGGCGGGTCCAGGTGAAAGGGCAAAGCCTCGCTGCTGTAGTGCTGGTAGGATTGTATCAGTTGCTGGGGAGACACCGACTGAAGCTCGATCAGATGATTTACTGGAGAACTATCAAAGTCTGCTGGCGCACCTCGCTCAGAATGGCAGTTCCATCTCTGGTCTGAAAAGTGACAACAATTTAGGCACTTGACTCATGTAGTTTTGACTTGTTAAATCTGGTCTTCTCACCTTCATAAATCTCCCCCACATTAGTAAGAAACTGGCACAACTCTACAGTGGGCCGAAAAATCTCTGAATCATTTGGAATGATTTCCTCTGAGGCCTTGGGAAAAGAAAAGTAAACGTTTGCTCATGAGAAAAGTCCTCTTTAAATGATAATTGTACTCACATTTAAAACCAAATACAAATAAGAGAATTAAACAATGTTCTTTCTGTCACATCACATGTTGTAACCAAAAGGGTCAACACTTAAAAACTCAAACATGACACAGCCAAGCGAGTACTTACAGATGATATGACAAAGGCATCCATCCTGTAAACGAGGCTGAAAGTGGTGGTGAATGTAGATTTTATTGTTGCCTCACAGGGAAGCACGCAAAATGTAGCTGCTCGCTGACTTCACAAGAAAAACAGGAACTGAAAAATCAGCCCAAACTGGACTGTGTGCTTATCATACACTGGTCAAATTCATACAATTAAACAGGCTCTGAAGAACAAATGACATACGGTGCATCTGGAAAGTATTCACAGCGCTTCATTTTTTCCACATTTTACTATGTTACAGCCTTATTCTACACACAGTACCCTATAATGACAATGCGAAAAATGTTTTATGCAGATTTTTTAAAATTTATTAAAAGTTAAAACAAACAAACAAACAAACAAACAAAATCACATGTATGTAAGCATTTATAGCCTTTGCCATGAAGCTCAAAATCAAGCTCAGGTGCATCCTGTTTCCACTGATAATCCTTGAGATGTTTCTACAGCTTAATTGGAGTCCATCTGGGGAAAATTCAGCTGATTAGACATGATTTAGAAAGACACACACCTCTCTACATGTAAGGTCCCACAGTTGACAGTGCATGTCAGAGTACAAACCAAGCATAAAGTCAAAGGAATTGTCTGCAGACCTCTGAGACAGGATTGTCTCGAGGCACAAATCTGGGGAAGGGTACAGAAACTTTTCTGCTGCTTTGAAGGTCCCAATGAGCACAGTGGCCTTCATCACCTGTAAATGGATGAAGTGTGGATCCACCAAGACTCTTCTTAGAGCTGGCCACCCGTCTAAACTTGTGATTGGGGGAGAAGGGCCTTAGTCAGGGAGGTGGCCAAGAAACCAACGGTAACTCTGCCAGAGCTCCAGCATTCATCTGTGGAGAGAGGAGAACCTTCTAGAACAGGGGTAGGCAACCTGTTCCAGAAAGAGCCATGAGGGTGCAGGTTTTCTTTGCAGCCACTGACTCCACCAGGTGATTTTACTGATTAATATCACTTTGAGCAGATGGAATCAGTTAATCAGTGAAATCACCTGGTGGTGTCAGTGGCTGCAAAGAAAACCTGCACCCTCATGGCTCTTTCTGGAACAGGTTGCCTACCCCTGTTCTAGAAGGATGACTATCTCTGCAGCAATCCACCAATCAGGCCTGTATGGAAGCCACTCCTTAGTAAAAGGCACATGGCAGCCCACCTGGAGTTTGCCAAACAGCACCTGAAGGACTCTCAGACCATGAGAAACAAAACTGTGTGGTCTGATAAGACAAAGATTGAACTCTCTAGTGTGAAATCCAGGCATCATGTTTGGAGGAAACCAGGCACCATCCCTACAGTGAAGCATGGTGGTGGCAGCATCATGCTGTGTGGATGTTTTTGAGCAGCAGGAACTGGGAGACTAGTCAGTATTGAAGGAAAGATGAGTGCAGCAATGTACAGAGACATCCTGGATGAAAACCTGCTCCAGAGTGCTCTTGACTTCAGACAGGGGCAATGGTTTATCTGTCAGCAGGACAATGACCCTAAACACACAGCCAAGATATCAAAGGAGTGGTTCAAGACAACTCTGTGAATGTCCTTGAGTGGCCCAGCCAGAACCCAGACGTGAATCTGACTGAACATCTCTGGAGAGATCTGAAAATGGCTGTGCACTGACACTTCCTATCCAACTTGATGGAGCTTGAGAGGTGCTGCAAAGAGGAATGGGCAAAACTGCCCAAAGATAGGTGCGCCAAGCTTGTGGCATCTTGAAATTGCTGTCAAAGGTGCATCAACAAAGTACTGAGCAAAGGGTATGAATACTTATGTACATGCGATTTCTTTTTTTTTTTTTAAACAAATTTGCAAAAGTAAAAAAAAAAAATTCCATGTTGTCATTACGGGGTGTTGTGAGTACAATTTTGAGAGGAAAAAAATGAATTTACTCCATTTTGGAATAAGACTGCAACATAACAAAATGTGGAAAAAGTGAAGCGCTGTGAATATTTTCTGGGTGCACTATATATGAACCACTTATATCTTACAATTACAGTTGCTTTGTTTTGTATTGTTTAATTTCATCCAGCTGAATTTCCTATTAGAAATATTATTGGTACATACCATATGTCTTCTCTGTAGTTCTTCCAAAATTCCTATTGTATTACAAGTACTGTGTGCGTGTGTAAATTTTTACAAAAACAACAACACAGTTATCAGTATACTGAGCCCTAATAAGAGCTTGCTGTTGTGTTTGTCTTTTGTGAGCCCTGTGCATACTGCTACTCAGACCTCTAACCCAGTATCAAAGTAAAATGACATTACTTGGTTATCGTCAATCATTTATGTCATTAACTGTAAGAAAAATTTTAAGGACTTGAAACCAAAAGTGAAGTTTGGAATCAATCTTGTTCCTCTTTTAGGTTGACATTTATGTTTAATTTGAGGAAGTAAAGACTATGATAGCCAAACAGTGTGAGACACACTGTCCCTCAGAAATCTGTGTCTAATCAACATGTTTGTAGATAGATAGATAGATAGATAGATAGATAGATAGATAGATAGATACTTTATTGATCCCAGAGGGAAATTCAAGGGTCATTCCTACACTTACATTGATTTAAAAAAAAGACTTGTATTTACATGATTTAAATATGTATATTGGTTGTACATGAACAGAATGTGTCTAAATAACATACCCTCTCATGTTTTTGGAGACATTCTGATCATGTGTAAATGTACATATTTAAATCATGTAAATCCATTTTTTTCAGACATCTGATTTCTTGTGAACATGGGTCCTGTTAAAGAAATAAGTCTTATTTAAGCTTTGAACATTGCCCATTCTGGTTCAATGCCCCAAACCTCCACAGGGATGCTAGAAAAGTTCTGCCAGAGGTGTGAGCTGATCTGTTGGTTAGTGGGCTCCTCCAGACGTTCCCAGTTCACCCGCACCATCTGTTTGGGCTTACCAGGTCTGTCCAAAGCTTGTGCGGGACGCACAAGCTTCGACTCCTTCCCCCACAGAGAGGTGACATTCCACACCCCTAGAGCTAGGCCCTGCCACCTGTGTCTGGTCTGCTGAGGCCCTCAACTTTCACTGCCACCCATGGGACAGTACACCTGACACCAGCGGTTCCCCCTGCGGGTGGTGAGCCCACAGGGTGGAGATGAAAAGTCCATGTTGCCTTTTCAGGCTGTGCCCGATTGGTCTACATGGCAAGCCCAGCGATCAGGCGCTCGCTGATGGGCCCTCCATCCAGGCCTGGCTCCAGACGGGGGCCCCGGACTTCCTCCGGGCCGGGTCACATCTCCTCTGCTTCATTCTGTCGTGGTGTCTCAGATTGCTTGTTTGTTTATACATCTGTTTGTTAGTTTGTTCACCTTAGATTTGGAGTATTTTTCAGCAAAACGGTCAATCAGAGAGAAAAAGATGTGATTGTGCAATAAAACCTTTAATTATATGGTATGTGATTTTGCCAACTTCTGATTGGTCCATTCGCCACTTTCTGAGCTGTACCACATGCCGAGTTGACCGCTGGTGGAGCCGAGTACACGTGGCGTGCAGTGTAGTGCTAGCCAATTGAGCGACGCCGTCTATCGATAACGACCAATCAGATAACGCAATACAATGCCTACTTTGGCCCGCTTCGAGTTGCGTCGTGCGTCGTCATGACGGCGCCGTGTACACAATGCCACTGCTGGCTGCAGCTGCTGCAGCAGCTCTTCGGTCTTCTCTCACAAATGTGTTTAAATACAGTCCATAAAAGTCCTGCTCACAGACTGATTGCCAGAGACAGGAGATGTCCACATTCAGTAAAAAGTCTGGAAATCTCCAGTCCACTCACAGACAATTCGTTCGTGCGCACACATGTGAACAATTAAAAGAAAAAAGGCTGCCTGTGCTGCTCGCTCTCCGCAAACTCTCTCATCACTGTGTTAAAGAAAGGACATAAGTCCTGCTCACAGACTGATTGCCAGAGACAGGACATCAAGTATAACTCGAGACATCTCCATATTTACTCACAGACGGTTCGTTCGTGCACACGCGCATCTCGGGGTCAAAGTAGGAAAGATAAACTATAACAGAACTCAGAGCGCAGACCTGCAACTCAGCACAAGAACAAATATAAACTAGAAGAGGAATCAGAGTGCACAGTCTGTCTGCAGGGCGCACCTGACGCAGACATTCCTGCATCATCATGACACCACAGGAAGCTCAAGGCAGCCCTGGTGTGAAAGGGGCTTTAGAGATTAAGCTCATGAAGTATTTTGGACCTGTTGGTGCAGTATGACATTAATAATAAAGAGCTGAAACTTGAGATTGATTTTTCAGTTTTATTATGTTTGACAAACTCCCAATTTTCTTGTTTACCATATAATAAAACAGTTATAGACTTTTGATTTCGGTGTACTCGTGATTGATTTGCGGACCTGGTCAGAATGGGGTTCACCGAGGCCTTTGCCGAGGTGAACCCCATTCTGACCACGTCTGCATAATCACGGGTACACCGAAATCAAAAGTCTATGATTGTATAATATACAACTGTCGTGGTCTGCACACAGGACAGAGCGCAGAGGACAGGGCTCACCGGGTTGTTTTGGATCACCTGTTGAGTCAATGTGATGTGCTGTGTTTGTAAGAGACATTTCTTACGAAGCAGAATTTGGAAAGTCTTAACTATTTAAACCATAATTTTCACGGAGTGGGGGAGTCTTGAGTGGATATTGGCGATGGAATAATACGAGGGCGCATCCCTGGTGGAGTAGCAGTTCTCTGGAACAAAAGGCTTGATTCATTTGTCAATGTATTAAGTGTTGTGTGTTGGGGGGTGTGGCTGGACATTTTGGTGTTCTTTTCTTTTCTTTGCTCTCCAGGTGACATGAAAACTGATTTGTCTGTGGAGAAGGTGCTGGCTGAAGAGTCCTTCACCCTCATCAACATCATGTGCAGCACCTGTGAATGGTGCTCACGTGCAGCCTTAAAGACTTCCAGCTGAAGCAGATAATTGGATGGCGTTCTGCATTTAAGTCATGTGTGATTCAAGCAGAACTGCCGGGAACTCGACCTTGTGATATTCGTTTGTGAGACGCTGAGGACCGCGCCTGGGTTTGACACATCGAGCCCGTGAAGGAGGAAGGGTGAGGGACACATGCTGTCAGCACACATCAGAGGTGATTAAGTATTTGACTAATTGTTGATAGTAACTTGGTATTTTGTTACGCAGTATATTTGAATTGTGATGAGAATTGTGCAGCTTGCTTCTCACTGCTGTGGCGTGCGGACAAGTGATCCTCCACCTGTTGTGAGAAGCTGCTCATTTGCATAAAGCTTAAAATACAGACCTGAATGTGTTGCTGATAGTGTGTGTCTTTTGAAGGATATTAGTTGTAACTGCTGACTTACCTCACCCCTTCTATCCTTCGCAGAGAGTCAGTTTGTCGTGTCCACCTGGGGGATGTTTGGCGGTAGTGGTGAGTCCAGGAGTGCCGGGCTTCGATCCTTTTGGGCGCTGGAGAGCGTGCCAGCCTTCACTCCACCAGAGGGACGCTATTTTCGTTTTTACACTTTATTATGCACCAGCGGGTGAAATAAAGAAATTGTTTTTGTCATTGGAACCGCTTTCTGGTTATTTTTAGTGCTGGGTTCCGTCTGACGCAGGTCCGCTCCTCAACCCGCGTCGACACATAACAATTAAGACTTGAAATGGACTGGTGTACGAGGTCCATCAATAAAGTATCGGACGATTGGCTGGGAAAAAAAAACTGGCTTACCTGAAGGGTTGGAAACCTAATCACCCTCGAAGTACTCTCCTTGGGACTCCACACACTTCTCCCAGCGGTGTCGCCACTGTTGGAAGCATTCCAAAAACGCCTTTTTCGGGATGGCGCGCAGCTCCGCCGTCGTCGCAGCCATGATGTCCTCTCTTGTCTCAAATCGGGTTCCTTTTAATGGTATTTTAAGTTTTGGGAAGAGCCAGAAGTCGCAAGGGGCCATGTCAGGGGAGTAAGGTACCTGTTGAACCACCGGAGTCTGGTTTTTGGTCAAATAAGTCTGAATTAAATGAGAGGAATGAGCTGGCGCGTTGTCGTGGTGGAGGCGCCAATTTCCTCTGGCCCACAACTCCGGTCTCTTGCGCCGCACACCATCACGTAGACGACGGAGGACATCCCTGTGTTATTGTTTGACCCTGTGGTGCGTACTCGTGGTGTACCACACCACGGGAGTAAAAAAAAAACAGTCAGCATTACCTTGATCTTGCTGCGCACTTGGCGCGCCTTCTTCGGTCTTGGCGACGTGGAATGCTTCCACTGTGACGACTGGAATTTCGTTTCCGGATCGTACCCATACACCCAGGACTCATCTCCGGTGATTATAGTGTCCATAAAGCTGGGATCAGTGTGAATGGAGTCCAGCATGTCCTGTGAGACTTCAACACGATGTTGCTTTTGCTCCGCTGTCAGCAACTTTGGCACCAACTTCGCCGCCACTCGTTTCATGCCCAGATCTTCCGTCACGATGGAATGTGCTGAAGTCCTGTTAATGTCCACTACCTCTGCAATTTCTCGGACAGTCACACGACGATCCCGCATAACCACAGTGTGCACTTTGGAAACGATCTTGTCATTTCGGCTCATTGATGGCCGACCGGAGCGCGGCTCGCTCTCCACCGTTATGCGCCTGTCTTTAAACCGGTTGTACCACTCCTTAATCTGTGTGCTGCTCATGGCTTCATCTCCGAAAGCCGTCTGGATTTTTCGAATCGTTTCTGCCTGGCTGTCGCCACGTTTCTGGCAGAATTTAATGCAGTAGCGCTGCTCCAAGCGTACGGCCATTTTCTCTCAGGAAAAAATCCGGAGCGCTCCTCCCACAAGCTGTGCTCACAGGCGAATGACGTCACCAACAGGCATGGAAAAACTCACGCATGCGCACGAGGGTTCAACCTTGTGTGATGCAATCACACGTGATTCAAATCCATATAATTAAAAAAAAAATAAAATGGACCGTTACTTTATTGACAGACCTCGTATAGCTGTTCAGATCACCTAATGGTGGCAAGGAATGTGTTATTTTAAATGTGTACACTCCATATGAGAGTCATTTTAATGAAACTGAATATTTAAACAGACTTGCTTTTATTAATTCATTTGTGCAGGACAAATTCTTAAATGTGCTTGTAATTGGTGATTTTAACTCAGACATTATGGACCATAAATCAATATTCGCTAATCATTTGAGTCAGTTTTGTGAGGACAATGGTTTAATACTGTCAACTAGAGCCCTCTTACCTGCAGACACTTTCACCTACATAAGTGAGGCCTGGCACACCACGTCTTGGTTGGACCATTGCATAGCTACAGCAGATGCTCATGCATCTTTGACTGATATGAAAATATTTTATGAGCTTTCAACAGCTGACCATATTCCATTTGGGATGCAAGTTAATTGTCAGTTTTTACCTGTATTGGAAATGTATAAAAATGAAAGTTGTCTGTCTTATGTGGATTGGACCTCTCTCACAGCAGCTGAATTACAATCCTATTCTGTGATCACTGATGATCTGCTGAGAAATATCTACCTGCCCAGGGAAGCTCTTACGTGTAAGGATGCTAATTGTAAAAACTCTGAACACAGAGCAGCTGTTAGAGCTATGTATGAGGACAATGTCAAAGTACTGCTCAAATCAAGTGAGTCCCTTCCAAAAACTAAATCTAAAAAGCAGGTAAGGCCAGGTTGGAATTCCCATGTGTCTGAATTTTTTACTAAGGCTCAAGAGGCGTCTCAGGAGTGGATATTGGCTGGGAGACCAAGATTTGGGCCTATTTATGAACATAAATGAGTTACAAATGCTCGATATGAGTTTGCAGTACGGTTTATAACTAAGAACGAGCAAGCAATGAGAGCTGACTCAATGGCAAGAAAACTTGCTTGTAACAACACTTTTGACTTTTGGAAAGAAGTAAAACGCATCAAAACATGTAAGACATCTTTGCCGGGTGCGATTGATGGCACCTCTGGAACTCAGGACATTGTGGAGTTTTGGCGCCAGCACTACAGTAAATTGTTTTACGGTGTTCAGAGTGAGCCCTGTATTTTGAATGATGTGGAACATGTAGATGCAATATTGTCTCAGGAAGTGCTCAAAGCTATCACTAAACTGTCTAATAATAAGGCCAGTGGGCAGGATGGGGTTTCAGCTGAGCATTTAAAGTATGCAAGTGCAAGGTTAGCACCACTGCTATCTATTTGTCTCACTGCTCTTCTTGTTCATGGTTTTTTATCTGCTTCTTTGTTAACTGTCTTGTTGGTCCCTGTCATTAAAGACAAAACAGGGAAAGTTGGAAGCTCTGATAATTATAGACCTATAGCTCTGGCCAGCATAGTGTTAAAAATTGTTGAATCAATCCTGCTGGACAGGATCTCAAATGCTAATAAATCATCTGATAACCAGTTTGGTTTTAAGGCTATGCTGGGCACAGACATGTGTGTGTGTATGTTCTAAAAGAGATTGTTCAGAAATACAAGAGACAGAACTCTTCAGTTTTTATGTGTTTTTTAGATGCATCAAAGGCATTTGACAGGGTGAATCATCGCAAATTATTTATGAAATTAATTGAAAAAGGTGTACCTAAATATATTGTGCGCATTTTAATTTATTGGTATGTGCAGCAAACAATGCAGGTTAAATGGGGAAACAGTGTTTCTGCTCCATTTAGAGTTCGCAGTGGAGTCAGACAGGGGGGAATCCTGTCCCCAGTTCTGTTTAATCTGTATCTTGATGAACTGTCAACTAGGCTCAAAGCATGTAAAACTGGTTGTGTTGCTGGAAACATGGTTCTGAATCATCTAATGTATGCAGATGATTTAGTAGTCTTTAGTCCAAGCACTGCTGGTTTACAGGAGTTACTAAACATTTGCTCAGCTTATGGGGGGGAGCATGACATCAAATACAACGCAGCTAAGAACTTGATTATGATCTGTAGGACCAAAGAGGACAGACATATGAAATATCCTGATTTTTATCTGTCAAATATTGTATTGAGTATGACATGTAAAATCAAATATCTTGGGCACATCGTCACTGCAGATATGATAGATGATGATGATGTCTATAGACAATGCAGAATGTTGTATGCTCAGGCAAATACACTCATGCGCAAGTTTGGCTCCTGTACTGATGAGGTAAAGCTGACATTGTTTAAATCGTACTGTACACCCCTGTATACGGGTCACCTCTGGACTAACTATAGAAAAGCCAGTCTGCAAAGGTTGCAGGTGGCCTACAGTGATGCCTTGCGTGTGCTTTTGAGGAGGCCACGATGGACTAGTGCTACAGAGATCTTTGTCTCTACACGAGTGAACACCTTACAGGCTGTACTAAGGACTTTGATGTACAGTTTTATTTGTAGACTCAACAAGTCGGACAATGAAATCATAGTGGCACTCACAAATATGCAATTCAGCTCCATACGATTCCAGTCAAGCATGTGGAAACACTGGTATGGCTGTCTTTTGAAACTGAATAATTATTGTTTCTTCTCTGTTTTGTCTGTCTTTTAAAATGGACTACGAGTCTGGAATAAAGTTTGAATTGAATTGAATTGAAATATTAACCCTTATAACACATTAATTAACTTTTATTAATTCACCCTATTGACGTATCTCGTAATCCCTTGCATGCCAGAGAGTCGCTGCAGTCAAACAACATAGAGAATCCACATGATGACAATTGTAAATGAATATTATACTACAAAATGTATTTTTTATGCTTTTCGTCACGTTAATAAGAGACTGCTGCATGATACCCTGAAAACTTGCTAAAACAATTATAAAAAATAATCCATGTCTGCTACGTTTAATCTGCGTGGAATTTAATAAACGCAAACCGAATTTCAAACATATTATATATATATTAGTCTGAAACAAAGAGGACAAACAGTGTTGTAAAGAACAATAATCAAGACGTTAAAGAGCAAACTTCATTTTCCCCCAGAACGACATGATCAGGAAACGAGCGGAGCTCACAGAACCTCCCACTGAAAATAACGGAGAAACAGTCTGTGATTCTCGCATGTTTACATAAAATAAATGCAATAACAACATCTATAAACCCAGAGAATATATTCATGAGAGTTTTAGGCACAATATAAAAATAGTTTTATGTTGCGATGTTAATGGTGTTGTCCGTTTGCAGCGGTTAAAGTGAAGCCCGATCAGAGCGTCTCAGTGCAGTTCTCAATGTTAGATCTTGCAGCGCGGCAAACTCTCTGAAGTTTTGGGGATTTGAAACGTCAATAGGGCGAATGTGTTCCTTTTAGTCTTAATTGATATTGTTGTTCAGTAAACATTGACTATCCAGATATTCACAGTAGAGGTAGGCGATACGGGAATTTTGGTATTGATCCGATACCAAGTAAATACAGGCCCAGTATCGCCGATATCGATACCGATACCAATACTTTTTCATATTTAAGCTTCATAGATCCAAAGGATCCAAAAGACCTAGGATAGAATTTCGCGAAACATTGTACGTGACAACAAAATACTTTATCACAATCAACATTTTAGTTTAAAAAATATCACTCAACACAACTTAAAATAAAATCTCCTGAGGTAGAGGGCTGACTCGAGGAGAGTGCTGAGTGGGCGGGCCAGGCTGAGCCTACCTGAATGGCTATTGGCTGGCGGCACTGAGCCACATGACGGCGCAACAACAAAAGACCAGAGGGGGAGGATGCGCTGCTCCATGTTGTGTGACACAGCGCAGCGCTGCTCTTACAGACAGAGAGTAGACTTTGATAAATCTGCATGCACAGCAGTCAGTGCATGCGGGAGAGAAAAAAAGCTTGAGTACCGATCTTTTTACACGAGGATCGTTCAATATCAATACCAGCGTTGGTATCGATATTATCGATATTAGGATCAATCCGCCCACCTCTAATTCACAGCACAGACTATTATTATGTGCTATTGTTAGCACAGACAATATAAAAAGCACAATACATCAGGTTTGTCGATTTCCGTAAATGAGAGGCTTTGGCCTTGTGGGGAATAAACACACCGCAGATAAATTACATGCATATATAATATTTTACATGAAAAAAAAAAAAACAGTTTGCAAGAGTATGCAACAACTACCAACATTCACACAAAGAAATTCACATTGTGGGCTTCAAAATAAACCCTGCACACGCAGCTGTAACTTTCCCTTTGCCACATACTTCACTGGGGCTTACTCGTCCTTTTTACAACAAGCATAACAACTTGCAAAGCTGTAACCACAAGGGGCCAAAGTGAAAAAGATTTGCCAAAGAAACAACCAAGTACAGAAATGGTAATATATAATTTGAGACCGAATTTACAAAACATTGTTGGGGATCGACCACCCAGGCACCAAAACACCCTGTGTAGAAAAACGTGCGTTATAATTGTATGCAGTGGTGATATCGGTATGGGCAAGTGGACATATGTGTGATTACATACATCACATGTCACTTCATTAACATGATGGCATTCAGGGTTTTCACGTATCCCATAATCCCTTGCGTGCCAGAGAGTCGCTGCAGTCAAAGCAACATAAAGAATACACATGATGACAATTGTAAATTAATATTATACTACAAAAATGTAATTTTTTTATGCTTTTCATCAAGTTAATAAGAGACTGCATGCATGGTATCCTGAAAACTTGCTAAAACAATTCGAACAAATAATCCGTGTCTGCTACATTTAATCTGCGTGGAATTTAATAAGCGCAAACCGAATTTCAGACATATTATATATATTAGTCTGGAACAAAGAGGATAAACAGTGTTGTAAGGGACAATAATCAAGACATCAAAGAGCAAACTTCACTTTCTCCCAGAACGACAGGAAGCGAGTGTAGCTCACAGCAGCTCCCATTGAAAATAACGGAGAGACAGCCTGTGATTCTTGCATGTTTACATAAAACAAACGCAGTAACAACGTCTAAAAACCCAGAGAATATATTCATGAGAGTTTTAGGCACAATATAAAAAATAGTTTTATGTTGCGATGTTATTGCTGTTGTCTGTGTGCAGCGGTTAAAGTGCAGCGTGATCAGAGCGTCTCAATGCAGTTCTCAATGTTACTGAGATCTTGCAGCTTGGCGACCTCTCCGAGGTTTTGCGGGATTTGAAACCTGAAAAGCCTCAATGTGGGGAAGAAATAATCTCTCAGCTACATGTTTACTGACTCTAAATTTAATTATCTACCTAAACCCCATTCCCACCCCCATGCTTGGGATACAAACACAAACACCCCACTGAAGACATTATGTACTGTACATTACCTGTATTTTTTTTATTAGTTTTTTATTTGGCAAATAATGAAGATACAAACCCCCATCATGTAAATATGACATTAAAAACTAGGATAACACATGAAAGCAAAAATGCTTATTTCCAATGTGGTCCTTATTTGTCACGAGACACACAGCGGTGTGAAGCTCACTCATGATGCAGGGAGTCCCAAACAGGAAGTGCCAAATTTTGAATCCACAGTGAAACAGGAAATGTCAAATGTCAAACACTTCCTGGATCGGCACTTCCTGGACTGACAGATGAGATCCCATGGAAACTTGAGGGAACTCAGTGGCAAGTTCACAATGAAACAGGAAGTGCCAAATTTTGAGACCACAGTGAAACAGGAAATGTCAAATGTTGAACACTTCCTGGCATGGGTGGAGCTATAGCGGAGGCCAGGGTTGTACCGCACTCCCCTGAAATCTGATTGGACACAGATGATTGTCATGTCATGGCACCCACATCTGGTTGAAAAGAACTGGATTTTGAAATCAGTCACATTGACTGCTAGGTTCCTCCTGTCCACTAGTTGGTGCTGTGAACCACAAAAAGTTATAATCCACCTTAGTAGAAGAAGAAAAATGTTTGCCTCAGATTTGAACTGAACACGTCATTTGAACCATGGACTAATAATGACACCAAAGTTATATTAGTGAGTAAACGACCATATTTTATGCAGGAATGAGGTCCAGGTTGTTAAAAGCTGTATTTCTCCTTTATTTCAGGTTGTCTTATATATGCATGTGTCTCTAGTGATTTTTAAACGAGCAGGCAGCTGTGGGTTAAATAACCTCTTAATTTTGCTGTCTGAAGGACTTAAATAACCACTTAATTTTGCTCTCTGAGTGACACCAGGAGGATGCATTTCACTTACAAATACACATGCCACAGAGTGTTTCTCAACTGTACTCAAAAGCATTGGAACACTTGGCATTTCATACATTTTAATTTGTTTATGCCATTTCAAATACAAATAAATAAATCTAAAGTTATCTTCCTTAAATTCAAACTGAAAGCAAATGTCTACAACTTGATATAAATTAATTAAAAATATAAAATACAGCTTCCTGTTGAAGTGGTGTAGAGGAGTATTTTCTTAAAAGAAGACCTGAACTTTCAGCTACAATTTACCAAATTCAAATTTTAAATTTATTAATTTATATAGCGCAATTTGTGATGGGATCGCCTCGTCACTTCACACTGCATAATAAAAACAGAGAAAACTGAATTAAAAAATTTAAAGCACAATAAAAAGACCATAAAACCTTAAAAGAACACAAGAATAAAAACACATAAACTAATGATAAAACAAGGAAAACAAATGAGTCTTTAAATGTGATTTAAAAGTCTCCACAGTATCCGACTGCCGTATGTGTCCCGGGAGATCGTTCCACAGAGCTGGGGCACAGTAGGAGAAAGCTCTGTGACCAGCAGACTTTTTGTTCACCCTGGGAACACAAACAAATTCCTGCACCCTGCGAACCCAGGGCCCGAGCTGGTACATAGGGGCTTACCAGGTCAGCCAGATAGGGAGGTGCAAGTGTCAAAAGTCTGGCAGCAGCATTTTGAACCAGTTGAAGACCCCTAATACTGGACTGCAGTAAACCAGAAAATAGAGCATTACAATAGTCCAATCTAGAAGAGACAAACGCATGAATCAACATCAGCCATAGACAGGATGGGATGAATCTTTGCTATATTTCACAAATGGAAGAAAGCAGTCCTCGTAATGTCTCTAATGTGGAGGTCAAAAGACAACGTAGGATCGAAAATTACCACAAGATTCCTCACTTCATCCGTATGATGTATAACACATGAACCTAAGATAAGCGCTAGCTTATGTGTTACTTCAGTCTTATTAGAATTTAAAACTAGGGAGTTACTATACATCCAACTTCTCACTGATGCACGGCAATATTCCAAAGATTTTATGTGAATGAGATTATCAGCAGTTATTGGCATGTACAATTAGGTGTCATCAGCATAGCAATGAAAGGCAATCTCAAAACGCTGCCGTATATTCTCAAGGGGTGCTACATAAAGGGAAAAAGCAGGGGGCCTAAAATGGATCCCTGCGGAACCCCAAACGTCATGTCCCTAAGATCAGAGGAAGTGCCATTGCACAACACACAGTAAGAATGACTGGACAGATATGACGTCAACCATGCAAGGGCAGTTCCAGTAATCCCAAAATGAATTCCTGGCCTATTGAGTAATACGAGGTCTGTCCAAAAAGTATCGGACCTGTTTTTTTTTTTTCAAAAACTATATGGATTTGAATCACGTGTGATTGCATCAGCCAAGCTTGAACCTTCGTGCGCATGCGTGAGTTTTTCCACGCCTGTCGGTTGCGTCATTCGCCTGTGGGCAGGCTTTGAGTGAGCACTGGTCCACCCCTCCCGTCGGATTTCTTTTGTCTGAGAACTTGCTGAGAGACTGCCGCTTTGCTCCATGAAATTTTTTTCAGAAACTGTTAGAGACAGGCAGTTGGAAACCATTCAATAGATTCAGTTGGATATCAGTGAAGATTCTGTCGGCATCATGCGGATTATGGACTGTTAAAACCTTTTTAAAGACGGCCCACAGCGGCGGAGGACGCGCGGCGCGCCGAGCGGCCATTTGACAGGCTGGAACGACCAGATCATTTCTAAACTGAATGCTGTGTTGATCCGGGACATCATGTGACTACCACAGAAATGGCAACAGAGCTGGACATAGCACTTTTGCGGCACATTCCACTGTTACAGGAGATTTTGTAATGAAAGACGTGCGGAGGATTTCGCGCGTCAGCACGAAGCAGCTCAGGACGCGCACCAAAAAAAAAACACCTCCGTGTTAGAAACCATTCAGAAGATTCAGACGGCTTTCGATGGCTTTCAGTCGAGTGAGTATCCGAGAAATTGTGTAACAGCTGGACATGTCCCAACATGTCCTGTGAGACTTCCAAGACGGAGGTGTTTTTTGCTGCGTGATTCAAATCCATATAGTTTTTGAAAAAAAATAAAAAGGTATGATACTTTTTGGACAGACCTCGTATATGATGATCCACGGTGTCAAACGCAGCACTAAGATCCAATAGCACCAAGACTGCAGTGGTATCCGAGCCCATTGCTCGCAAAAGGTCATTCACAACTTTAGTAAGTACTGTCTCTGTGGAGTGATATTTTCTAAAAGCAGACTACAATGGCTCAAAAAGATTATTCTCAATGAGGTGGTCCATGAGCTGTCGCACAGCCACTTTTTACAGGACTTGAGAACAAAATGATAGATTTGATATCGGTCTATAATTTTTCAATACACTAGGGTCAAGATTGGATTTCTTAAGTAATGGTTTAATCACTGCAGACATGAAACATTTAGGAGCAGATCCAGAAGTTAGTGAGAGATTTATCATTTCCTGCACAGTCGGCCCAAGAATGGGCCATAGATCCTTAAACAGTTTTGTTGGTATGGGATCAAATAAGCAGGTTCTGCTTTTTGTAGACATCACAAGCTTTGTCAGTACACCTAGCAAGATACCATCAAAATCTGTAAATCTGATCAAAATCTGTAAATCTGGGTAACACCTCAATGGTAGCATCCACCTCCATAGCAGGATGCAGTGGTTGGGCCAAGGCCTGCTGAGATATGCTCAACCTAATATCCTCAATTTTCTTCTCGAAATAGTCCAAGAAGTCCTGTGCTCAAAACGGAGAGTGAATAACAGGTGGCTGCCCATGAATGAGAAATGCTACTGTTTCAAACAAAAACTTTGAGTTATGCTTGTTTTTATTGATCAAATTAGAATAATAGGCCCGCTTTATAGCCAGTAGTGCATGTTTTTAATCTAAGATAGAATCACGCTGTGCAAGGTGGAGCACCTCTAATTTGGAACTATGCCATTTCCATTCAAAACCTCTAGCCTTCTGCCTAAGGTCATGCAAGTAACCACCGAACTAAGGCAAATGTGCCTTGGGAAGGCGTGTCCTTAAAAGAGGAGATGCAACCTTATCCAGTGTAGCCTTGAGCGCTGAATTCAAGTCAGAAAGTACATCTGAGATGCAAGCCTAGATTTGATGTTTTGGTGAAAGAAAATTCTGTATTCTTCATAATTGATGTAAATAAAGTCCAAGACATATTCAGTGACTTGGAAGCGGAAAGGTTTCCACAGAAGCTGAAAGGTTTTAACCATACTCATGCTCCCAAGAACCATTTTACAGAAAAAAGCCTGAAGGACCTAAATGACATGGTTAGATGGTGAGGAGCTTCCAGGCATGTGAGAGACAAATAAAGAAAAATGCATAAAAAGGCTGAAAGGTTTTAGCCGTGCTAATGCTCCCCTAAAGCATTTACTAAAAAAAAAAGGACCTAATTGACATGGTGAGATGCTGAAGAGCTTCTCTCATTCATGACCGTGACATATACATATTAATAATAATAATAATAATAATACTAATAATACTACTACTACTACTACTACTACTACTAATAATAATAATAATAATAATAAATCACTAGACTAAAAATTAGATAATAACAACAACAATAAAAATAATAACAATAATAACAATGACTAGCGTGTTGCCCGTGGGGATGCACAGGCTCAGATTGGGTAGTGTTTATGAAATAGCTAGTTGACATTTTTCAAGGGTGGTAGCTTGTATAATGAGTTGGAATGGTGTGTGAGTCCAGAATGTTTTTAGGACCTTTTATTTCCTGTAATTATGTAATTTTTAATGTTAATATACTGTACAAATGTATTTATCAATTGTTTAGGTTCTTGTTATCATATACACATTATTATTATTATTATTATTATTATTATTATTATTATAACTTCTGTTTTATCATTTAAGTTTTAAATGGACTACAATAGAAATAAATGTTTTCACTTTCTTGTGTCATCCATGTATTTTTAACATATTTACATTACATTACATTATATTATGTACTTACATTGAACTTAGTAAATAAAATCACGCATGCATGCACGTACGCATGCACTCACTCACACTTTTAATATAAAGATGATTTACCGCCCCCTGCTGGAATGGTGTGTTAGTCCAGAATATAATTAGCAACATTAGTTAATACCCGTAGTTTCTCCAAAAATATTAGTCCTATCAATGTTTCATTTTGTTGCCATTCATCCTTGACCCAAAATACATCAGCATACCAAATGGTAAATGTCAGCTCTCCCCAGTTGCATGCACACAGAGCTGCTGCTGCTGCTGCTGCTGCTGCTGCTGCTGCTGCTGCTGCTGCTGCTGCTGCTGCTGCTGCTGCTGCTGCTTTTTTTTTTTCTACATTCTGCTGCAAGCAGGTGCTTTTAATTTTTTACACACACAGAAACAGAGATGGTGGTAGAATACATCAAAGCAATACTCTTTTCAATCATGGTAACATGACACTTAACTAAATTGACTAAACCAAATGAACTTCAAAAACACACTAAATCAATAACACTAACAACATTTTTAACCCCAAAACACTGAGCTCCCATAGTGCATTGCAGCACAATGTCTATTGTTTACTGGTTAGCTAAAATTTCTAATTTCTCCAAAATATTTATCCTATCCACTTTGCTTTTTAGCAGCATTCATCCTTGATGTAAAATACATAAGCATACCAAACGGCAAATGTCAGCTCTCCCCAGTTTCTGCATGATCAAAGCCATACACACACACACGCATGCACACAGAGGCCACTTCGCTATTACGATATTGATAATAATAATAATAATAATAATAGATAGATAGATAGATAGATAGATAGATAGATAGATAGATAGATAGATAGATAGATAGATAGATAGATAGATAGATAGATAGATAGATAGATAGATAGATAGATAGATAGATAGATAGATAGATAGATAGATAGATAGATAGATAGATAGATAGATAGATAGATAGATAGATAGATAGGTAGGTAGGTAGGTATTTTATTAATCCCAAAGGAAATTATGTGACAGGCTGTCGCTCCCATCCACACAAATAAAAACACACACATTAAAAGTATATATAAAAAGTAGCAATACATAATACAGCACAATTAAAATCAAAGTAAAAGTAAAAGGAGTTGCCTTAAGCTCCTTTTACTACACGGGACATTTCAGAAATTTTCTCAAGATAGATAGATAGATAGTAATATGGTTAATGAGATCAGGACCAGATGTTATAAAATTAAAAATACATAACAGTGTTTGATTCCTGGTGAAAACAATTCACTAAAAAGATGATGTTTAACAGCAGATTTAAAAATTTTCAGTGTGTTAACAGACCTTATTTCTACAGGTAAATTATTGTTTGCTTATTGTATGTGAAATTGGACTGTGACATGAATCAGTTGTGACAACTGAAAGTAAAACAGCAAAAAGACCAAAAAGGTCTTTCAACAAGACTCGTCAGTGTACCACTAACTTTACATTTTTTTTCCTGATACCATCAAGAAATGTATTAATTTTCGTGATGCTGTCACCCTTCACTCACCAATTTTAGCACTAACCCAGTCTTACGTTTTTTTCCATGGCCCTGATGCAAAAAGCACCCAATTTGTGTGACACTTTTTAAAAATTTTGCTACTTATAATCCTCCTCCTTCTCTTAACTCTAACCATAATGTAGCGTAAGTGTCTACCCTCCCCTAACCCTAACCATAACCCCCCCAGGGCCCCGTCACCCCACATTTTGTGCCCTTCTCACGAAATGAATTTATGCCCCCATCATGAAGCATGTCCCATATTCGTGGCCCCGTCACGAACCAAAAGATTAATATACTTTTTGTAATGCCATCAGGAACTGCTGTGAGACTGGGTCACAACCCTTAACCATAACCCCAACACCCCCTCCCACCCATGTCATCCCAGATTTTTTGATGCATCGCAAAATTTTTTCATGGCACCATTACCAAAATCTATTCCATTTTGTGATGGCTTCACGAACTTGGCATGACATCAAGGTGTTGTACGCTACTTACTCAACCAAGACCAGTGAGTGGAATAAGTTAATGCAGATGAAGTATTTTGTCCAACGACAGACAGCATGACTGGGAATCAAACTCAGATATACTTGGTAGCCCAGCTCCTTTTCCCAATCCCTCACATTTTCTCCAATCACAGCCACAGAAGCCTTCAGAGTTATCATGGGTGTCTTGATGGCTTCCTTCACTTCTTGGACAGTCACTTTTGAAAACTGCCTGCTCTGGATCGATTTAACATGCTGTAATAAGGTTTTATTACTTAATTGCTGATGTGAATGAAGACATATTGAGTGACTTGGAATATTCATGTATCTGTGTGTCTAAAGAAAACTATGATGATTTATAATTATTCTTGTAGTTTGTCCGGTTACTTAACTTCACTTTGGCTGCTCCCTCGTTTTCACTCGGGGTCGCCACAGTATAGATCCGAGGTGGAGCTGCATGTTGATTTGGCACATGTTTTATGCCGGATGCCCTACCTGATGCAACTCCACATTATGTGAAGAAATGTAGCAGGGGTGGATGTTTTTAAAACTGGAAAACTTTAAATCCACTTGACCACCACCTCTCACAGTTTGTCCAATTACTTATGGCCTCTGAAAATGGAAGGACTGGGTCTAAAATTGATGTAATTATTTCATTCCACTCCATTGTGGCAACGTACAGATGCAAAATTACAAAAATTGTCTCACTGTGGAAATAGTTGTTGACCTATATGTGGGAACGATGGAGAGAATAATAATAATAATAAAAATCATGTCGGTGTCCAAATATTTATGCACCTGGCTGTAAATGGTGTATTTTCGGCCTTTTGTCATTAAACTTTGATGATCCACGCACACGCACAGTGAGCGCAGGCCCGAGGCTCGCTGTGCTTTCAAATATTTGCTTTGTCTCCATCTAGGGAGGAGATGTTGGAGTGACCAGGATCTGGGCTAGACTGAGTTGACAGGCAGAGGAGAGACAACCAAAATAGCACACCGAGGCCCAGATGGCTTTATGCCCGTCCTCTCCACCTGCTTCTTTTCGGTGATGGCGGACAAATGGAAGAAATGACTGCTTGCGGGATTTATTTGCTTTTCCGATTTCCATTCATCGCTGAATTTCTCCTCCACCTCGCACACTGACAGCAGCACCCAGCACCGGAATCCTGCTGTCCCGTGGAATCATCACGGCAGCGAGGCGACACACGCATGGAACATGGCTGCTATGAGGACTTTAACGGTGGCGGGTCTCTTTTTGGCTTTTTGCGCCCTGGGACTGATTGCGATCGCGATCAGCACCGACAACTGGTACGAGACCGACGCCAGGAGGCACAGGGAGCGCTGCAAGAATTACTCCAACAAAAGAAACGATCCGGGCTACATCTACATCTCCAACAACAACCTTCCTCTCCGCATGCTGCCCAAGCAGGGGAACGTGGCGGGGAAAGCTTCCGGCGGCGGCGGCGCGCCGCTGCGGGCCAAGCGCCACTTCTTGCCTCCAGCACCGGCCATGGAGTCACTCTGCAGTCGGCAGTTTAACTCCACCATCACCGGGCTGTGGAGGAAGTGCCACCGAGAGGGCTTCGACCTGGAGACGGAGGATCTGATCTTTAAAGGTTTGGGGCTTTTCACGGTGCGGGAATGCGCTGTCCAGGGTGCTGATCGCTGCTCACAGACACGCGAGGCCTGCCATGCAGTAAACACCAAGAGGCGCAATCATGGACGCGCTGTTCGTGTGTCGGCGCAAAAAAAAAAAAAAAAAAAAAAAACGGGCTGGGGGTGGAGGTGGGGTGGGGGGTTACACGCTGTAGTAACATGCACCTCTGTAGGTGCTCGTGGGTGGGTGAAGGCACTATCTTCTCCATCTGATTTCAGTGCTGTGTTGTTTACATCCACAGGATTGGTTCCGCGCTGCACGCCAATAAAATACTACTACTCGTCATCATCGCTGCCCAGGAATCTCCCAATCAATCTGACCAAGACAATAAGGCAGGATGAGTGGCACGCGCTCCGTAAGTTATTATTATTATTTATGTGTTATTTGTTGGTGCGTGCGCACCACGCTGTGAGTTGTTCTCCTGCTCGCGTTTGCAGACCTGCAGAGGATGACGGCGAGTTTCGTGGGCATGGCCGTGGCCATCATCTTGTTTGGCTGGATCATCGGCGTGCTGGGCTGCTGTAAAGAACACGATCTAATGCAGTATGTTGCCGGACTCCTCTTCCTTATGGGAGGTAAGAGCAGGTTTACATAAAGGGCACTACCCTAAGTGGCCATGTAGGGGCGGTAAGGCTCGGATGACTTTTTTTCTTCCCCCCCTCTCCTGTTCTTCCTCTCTGGCAGGGACGTGCTGCATCATTTCTCTTTGCACGTGTGTGGCGGGGATTAACTTCGAACTGTCCCGCTATCCTCGCTACATGTTCGGGATCCCGGAGGACATCAGTCACGGTTACGGCTGGTCCATGTTCTGTGCGTGGGGCGGCCTGGGCCTCACGCTGCTCGCGGGCTTCCTGTGCACTCTGGCTCCTTCCCTCTACCCGCCGCACACACCCGTGGTGCATAAGCCCAGGCAGGAGAACGGCTGCGTGTGACACCATGCACACACACACGTGCGCACGCGCGTGACCCCTGACGCACCGAGACGAACCCTGGCACAAGGACAGATTTACGCAGGGACTCAGTACAGACATCCTGCAGAGAAAGCACGAAAAAAAAAGAGAAAAGATACAACACATCAAAAAGAAAGAAAGGGGGTGGAATCTGACTGATGATGAGTTCAGTTCCGCTGGTGCTTCTTCAAGAATGAACTCTTCAGTGTTATGCTTGCTCTTTCAGAGGAGAATAGTTATACACATTTTCTTCCTGTAAATCCTGCTACTGTGGGGGAAAAAACGAATCAAAGAAAAACAAACTGGCAAAAGTTCAACAGCACAACATCGACATCTGTATTAAACATTAAAAGAACATGGATGTGTATCATCACTTTCCAAAAAAAATGGCAACTGTGTGTCATTCTGTACCCGTTCCAAACCAGATTATGTACATGTACCTTTTGAATCGTATGTATGCGGATGCATTTGTGTTTATTCAAGGAAAATATGAGCATCAAGACCAAACTGTGTTTGAGAGAAATGTTTTCTTGTTCTCGAGGCTGTACCCTAACTAAAAAAAACAAACAAAACTAATTCATAAAAAAAATATTTTTGGAAAAATAAAACAGCCATGCAAAACTATTTCCCCCCATGTGTCATATTAACAAACACAGAGCAGGAACAATTTCAATGGAGTTAAAGGTGTGAGAGAATTATGAAGGCAGCTGGCAGTGTGTTTTTTTGGTGAAATTACCACATCAAAAAAGTGTGAGACTGCCAGTGACCAAAAATTTACAGAAAAAAAAAAAAATAAAAAAAAAATAAATGAAGCATTCCTCAGTAACTATATGAAACTGGATGAATGCAGTCATGTTTACACCTTATTCTGATTACATACTTTAGACACAAATGCTTAGATAGATAGATAGATAGATAAGTATTCTATTAATCCCAAAGGAAATTATGTGGCAGGCTGTCGCTCCCATCCACACAAATAAAAACACACACATTAAAAGTATATATAAAAAGTAGCAATACATAATACAGCACAATTAAAATCAAAAAGTAAAAAAAAGTAAAAGGAGTTGCCTTAAGCTCGTTTTACTACACGGGACATTTCCGGCTCACATCTCCTGCTCCTGGCTGAAATGGCTACATTATATTATATACATATTTAGCATTATATATTATTTAGCACAAATATTTGAGATTATTTCTTCTTCTCTGACAATACTGTGCAACCCTCACTGTGCACAAAAATTACTTTCCCACAGTGTTTATGGGAAAGAAATCCCTCTGACATCTAATCCAAACAGTGGCTTCACTCATTTCCTGAGGGTTTCCTGCTCTGCAGCAGTTCCCTACTACTGTACTGCTCAAATTACATTTATTATGCATCATCATAGACAAATAATATGCAGCTGCAGCCTCAACATTTCCAAGTGAATTCATCATTAACTTTTAATAGCTGTTATATTATAAATGAGCACATTCGTTGTATTATAAAATATATTCATATGTACGAGGTATTATGTAACTTACGAGAGGAGCATTTTAATGAAAAGTTACTAAATGTCTTCACAATTTCAAATAAATACGAATAATTAAACTATGCCTGGAAAAGCTCCTCGCCATCTAACCATGTCCTTTAGGTCTTTCAGACTTTTTTCAGTAGAATGGTTCTTGAGAGCATGAACATGATTAAAACCTTTCAGCTTCTGGGGGGGCTCCGCACCCCCCAGACCACCCGCCTTTTTAAGCATTTTCCTTATTTTGCCTTTCAGCTTCTGGAGGGGCTCTGCTCCCCATACTCCCACCTTTTTACGCATTTTTCTTTTTTGCATTTCAGCTGACCCCCCAATTACAGCCCTCTTAACCCCCTGCCACTTTAAGCATTTTTTTTAATGTAGATGTAAGTTTTCAAAGTTTTCAGCTAGTTGACAGTAGGGCTGTACAATATGGCCAAATTATCGTATTTCAATATTGTCATATACAGTGGCTTGCAAAAGTATTCAGCCCCTTGGTATTTCACGCATTTTAATTTGTTTATGGCATTTCAAAATACAAAAAGTAAATCAGGCTTCTCAATGTAAAAAGTTCTAAAATGATCTTCCTTAGACTCAAACTGAAAATAAATTTCTACAACTTGATATAAATGAATTAAACATATAAAAGCCAAGATGATGGGTTGCAGAAGTAATCAACCCCTTTGGTATAATACCTGTAAATGATTACTTTAATTGACAGTTTTCTTCAGACAAGTCAGGGGATGATACAGAACATTTCCAAGTCACTGAATATGTTTTGAACTTTATTTACATCAGTTATGAAGAAATACAAACAGTATGGCACTCTATGGTAAATCTGTGTGGAGGAGACAGTTCTCAAAAACTGAGTGACTGTGCGAGAAGGAGAGGAGTGAGGAAAGCCACCAAGACATCCAGACAACCCAGAAGAATTTACAGGCTTCTCTGCCCGTGATTGGAGAAATTGTGCACAGTGCATATTTTGCATTTTGTATCCCCAGTTATACAGCTTCATGATGAAGTGATGTAGAGGAGGATTTTATTAAAAAGAAGACCTGAAACTGAAGCTACAATTTGCCAGAAGGTACAACTGATATCTAAGCCTAGATTTAGCGAAAGAAAACCCTCCTCTGTCACACTTCATCATGAAGCTGTATAACTGGAGATACAAAATGCTGAAAAATACATCCAGGTTTTGGAGCAACACATGCTGCCATCCAAGCAACGTCTTTTTCAGGGACATCCCTCAGCAAGACAATGCCAACCCACATTCTGCACGTGTTACAACAGCGTGGCTTCGTAGTAAAAGAGTGGGGGTACTAAGCGCAAAATACGACAACGGAGACCCTGGAATGATGCACATCTGAAGTCGTACATCAAATAAGAATGGGAAAGAATTCCACCTACAAAGTTACAACAATTAGTGTCCTCAGTTCCCAAACGCTTATTGAGTGTTGTTAGAAGGAAAGGTGATGTAACACAGTGGTAAACATACCACTGTCCCAGCTTTTTTAAAATGTGTTGTACGCATCCATTTCAAAATGAGCAAATATTTGCACGTTTATCAGTTTGAACAATAAATATCTTGTCTTTGTGATGTATTCAATTGAATATAGGTTGAAGAGGATTTGCAAATCGTTGTATTCTGTTTTTATTGACATTTTACACAAAGTCCCAACTTCACTGGACTCAGACACCACTACGGTTTTGGTGTTGTTAGATCTCAGTGCTGCGTTTGATACCGTGGGTCATCATATTTTGCTCAATAGGTTGGAGAATTTTTTGGGGATTACTAGAAGTGCCCTTGCCAGGTTGACGTCATATCTGTCCAGTCGTTCTCAATGTGTCTTGTATAATGGCACTACCTCTGACCTTGCTGACATGAGATTTGGGGTTCCACAGGGATCTGTTTTAGGCAGCAGCTCAAGCAAAGCCGCCCAGACCTCCCGATCCACACACACCTCCCCCTGCTCCTCCGGGGGAACCCCAAGGCGTTCCCAAGCCAGCCGAGAGATTTAATCCTTCCAGCGTGTCCTGGGTCTTCCCCGGGGCCTCCTCCCAATGGGACGTGCCCGGAACACCTCTCCAGCGAGGCGTCCAGGGGGCATCCGGAAAAGATGCCCGAGCCACTTCAACTGACTCCTTTCGACGTGGAGGAGCAGCGGCTCAACTCCGAGCTCCTCCCGAGTGACCGAGTTCCTCACCCTATCTCTAAGGGATAGCCACTCTGCGGAGGAAACTCATCTCGGCTGCTTGTACCCGCGATCTCGTTCGTTCGGTCAGGAGCCAAATCTCATGACCATAGGTGAGGATCGGAACGTAGATCGATCGGTAAATGGAGAGCTTTGCCCCCCTACTCAGCTCTCTTCACCACGATGGTCCGAAACAGCGACCGCATCACTGCAGACGCTGCACCGATCCGTCTATCGATCTCACGCTCCATCCGTCCCTCACTCGTGAACAAGACCCCGAGATATTTAAACTCCTCCACTTGAGGCAAGGACACTCCACCGACCTGAAGAGGGCAAAGCACCTTTTTCCGGTCGAGAACCATGGCCTCAGATTTGGAGGTGCTGATTTTCATCCCAGACGCCTCACACTCGGCTGCAAACCGCCCCAGTGCACGCTGAAGGTCCTGATTTGACGAAGCCAACAGAACCACATCGTCCGCAAACAGCAGAGACGAGATTCTGTGGTTCCCAAACCAGACCCCCTCTACACCCTGGCTGCGCCTAGAAATTCTGTCCATAAAAATAATGAACAGAACTGGTGAGAAAGGGCAGCCCTGGCAGAGGCCAACGTGCACTGGAAACAGGTTTGACTTACTACCGGCAATGCGAACCAAGCTCCTGCTATGGTCGTACAGGGACCGGATAGCCCTTAGCAAAGGACCCCAGACCCCGTACTCCCGGAGCACTCCCCACAGGGTGCCATGAGGGACACGGTCGAACGCCTTCTCCAGATCCACAAAACACATGTGGACTGGTTGGGCGAACTCCCATGAACCCTCGAGCACCCGATGGAGCGTGTAGAGCTGGTCCAGTGTGTTGCGACCAGGACGAAAGCCACACTGCTCCTCCTGAATCCGAGGTTCGACCATTGGTCGAATTCTCCTCTCCAGTACTCTGGAATAGACCTTACCGGGGAGGCTGAGGAGTGTGATCCCCCTATAGTTGGAACACACCCTCCGGTCCCACTTCTTATACAGAGGGACCACCACCCTGGTCTGCCAATCCAGAGGCACTGTCCCCGATCACCACGTGATGTTGCAGAGGCGTGTCAGCCAAGACAGTCCCACAACATCCAGAGACTTAAGGTACTCAGGACGGATTTCATCCACACCAGGAGTCTTGCCACCGAGGAGCTTTCTAACCACCTTGGTGACTTCTGCCTGGGTAATGGATGAGTCCGCCTCTGGGTCCCCAGTCTCTGCTTCCTCTTCGAAAGACATGACGATGGGATTGAGGAGATCCTCGAAGTACTCCTTCCACCGCCCAACAACATCCCCAGTCAGGGTCAACAGCTCCCCACCCGCACCGTAAACAGTGCCAGTGGAGAGCTGCTGCCGCCTCCTGAGGCATCGGACGGTTTGCCAGAATCTCTTCGAGGCCGACTGATAGTCCTCCTCCATAGCCTCCCCGAACTCCTCCCAGACCCGAGTTTTTGCGTCTGTGACCACATGGGCTGCGGCACGCTTGGCCTGCCGGTACCTGTCAGCTGCCTCTGGGGTCCCACCTACCAACAAAGATAAGTAGGACTCCTTCTTCAGCTTGACGGCATCCCTTACTTCCGGTGTCCACCAC